>NC_068981.1:37460651-37481235 GCF_001194135.2 Octopus bimaculoides
ATATACATATATATATATCATCTTATAATGTTTAGAAAAGGAATCCAGAATATATAGGCCTGCAAGTCACTGTCTTCTTTTACATAGTCTATCGTTATTCAAAATTAGTTTTCTTTACTTCTAGGAAAATTCCTCTATTTTGGAGATGTTAATTATATGTTTGAACAATGTTTTGACAACACAGCAAAGATATAATGCTGGCCGGCACAGTTCTAAGAATAGCATCGCAGTTGAACACTTTTGAAAATTGAGATTGCATATCAAAAGCCTCATAATTTTACAGAATGTTGTATAAATATTGTTTGCTTTGTCATTGTATGATATTATGTGTCTTAGCAAAGATTTGGGCAGTTAGCAAGTGTGTCAATATGCTTAATGCAACTCTGTTCATGTATGTTTCACAAGAACAAAGAGATATATTTAAATTGAAAGGGAAGACAATTATTATTATCTACTATTGATGTTGTTGTTGTTTAGCCCAAGGTAAACTATGATCAAAGGCTTTCAGCTATGGCTATCACATTTTGTTTTTAAGTGTTGTTTATCAAAGACTACATTACCCAATATATCCTTCCTTTCTTAAGATGGTAGAATCTGATATGCATAATATTTAGTTCTTATTTCTAGTATGATGAGAGGCTATGTAATTGTTCCACTGATGGCTTGTTTCACCATTAATTTTATTACTAGCATTATTTGTCACTTTCTTTTGGTTTATTTTAGTTAGTTTAAAGACGACTGCACTGGTAAGGTCATGTGTTGAGTATGGATGAGGAGAGCTGGGTGAAAAAATGTCACACCCTAACAGTGGAAGGAACCTGTGTAAGACATGGAATGAGGTGGTAAAGCATGACCTTTGAATGTTGGGCTTCACAAAAGCAATGACAAGCGACTGAAAGAAACCTTTGGAGATATGCTGTGCTTGAGAAGACTTGGCAAGCCAACGAGATCATAGTTGTGGCCAATGCCAGTGTTGCATAACTGGCCCATTTAAAAGTACCCTTCAATCATTGGGCAATATGGTGTGCTTGAGAAGACCTGTTAAGTCAAGTGAAATCACAGTCATAGCCAATGCCAGTGCCACCTGACTGGCACCCATGCCAGTGGCACATAAAACCTACCATTCGAGAGTGGCTGATATCAGTGCTGGTGGCACGTAAAAAGCACTATTCGAGTGTGGTTGATACCAGTTTTGCCTGACTGGCTCCCATGCTGGTGGCACATAAAAAGCACCATTCAAACATGGTTAATGCCAGTGTCACCTGATTAACCCCCATGCCATTGGTACATCAAAAGCACCCACTACACTCTTGGAGTGGTTGGTGTTAGGAAGGGCATCCAGGTGTAGAAACCTTACCAGATCAGATTGGAGCCTGGTGCAACCTTATGATGATGATGATTCTGATAACACTGAGAAAAAATAAAAAGGGTCAATGGTCATTCCTGAGCCATCGACTAATAAGGCCAGTTTCTGCTATTCTGCAGCATATATATTTCACTCCCACCCACCCCAGATGGTATTCTGGTCCATTGCAGGATTACTCCTATTTTCCAGCTGAGTGGACTGGAGCAACATGAAATTAAGTGTTTCACTCAAGAACACAATTCATTGCCCAGTCTAGGAATCAAAACCACTATTTTACATTCATAAGTGCAACACCTTAACCATTAGGTCATATTTCTCCACATATAATGTTGTAGCAGTTATTTTTGTCATTGTACACCAAATATTTAAAAAAAATTTCTCTTAGCCACAAATTAAAAGTGGAACCTATTGTTAAACAACCAAACGAAAGTAAAAAAAAAAAGTTTTGTACCTTGAATGAATGTTCAAACTAAGGCTATAGTAGAGTTTGAAATTTTTACCATGTTGAACTTAGAGCTATCATGCCTCAACCACCCGCAGGCTTATTTGAATGTTGGAAAAAATGCTTCATGGTATTTATTCCAATTCTCTGTGCTCTGGATTCAAATCCCTCTGAGTTCAACTTTGTGCCTAATCATTTTGGGCTTACTGAATAATGTACTAATAAAGAATGGAGATTTGGTGTAACTGTGATAACATCAAAAGGCACCTCACAGTATTTGTTCTGGCCCATTGCATTCTAATAGTAATGCCTCTGACAGCTCTAGTGTCTGAGTTGTATTGGCTCTAACGCACTGACTTTTGTCTCAGGCAGCATCAGTAGTGGGAAAAGAGGGACTTGCACACATGAGAAACTGCCAGTCCTCCACAAAAACAACTTTGTCCAGATTTATACATACCAATACAGAATAATGGCCAACACAGACAAATGAAAATTCCCGAAATGTTAATATCAGGAATGTCTTCCTTTTTTTATCATTTATTCTATTTTTAACATACCAGAAGTTTAAATCAGCAAGTTTACATAAATTAATATAGAAATATACAAAACTACAGCATAAGCATATTTCCTCCATTAATCTAATGTCATTAATGCATAATGAATCAATGTAGCAGACAAGCCATGTCACAGACAAGGCTTGACATGTTTCAGTTAACAGGAAAATGTACCATTTCCTCATGTACATTTTCATGGTGGTCGTTGCTGGGAAAATCATCCAACTGTACAATATTTTCATGTAAACACCTGCATTTCCAAACTATTCACTTACTGCCAAAATGGACAAGCAAGTTTTATAGCAGCCAAAAAGAAGAGAATGAAATGCAATGGTACTGGAAATCACCACTATTCTTATCATCAAATTTATGATTAAATTCTTCATCTTCGACATTACTCTTATGAACAATATCATAATCTAACAAGTGTTTCACCTATTTATTTAATCAATGTATGTACACACACAAATGCATATATAGATACGTACACATCAGTGTATATAAATATATATATGTGTGTGTGTGCATGTGTGTATGTGTGTGTGTTTGCTTGTGCATATATGTGTGTACCCACAGACACACAAACACATGCACATGTATGCATATGTGTATGTAGTGCTCATGATTTTTTTGCAGAGCCTCTTGTACTGGTGGGAGCAAGGAAGAGGGTATCTTTGAGCCAGAGTCCTGTTCTGAACCACTTGCAGTCAAGCACCAAATGATGGTGTTACATAGGAACAACAGAGTAAGTCTACTGCCTATGTAGATCACAGTGACAGCTAAACTCTGAATGAAAAGGGTCACCACAAATATCACATAGCATCCCATCCAACACTGTAACAAGTCTATCAGACTCAAACTCTAGATTAGTAGTTTATCATAAACCCCAGAAAGATGAATGACAAAGTTAACTTAGGCAGAATTCAAACTCAGAATACAATTTACCAGGTTAAGTACAAGTTTGTTTTGTCCAATGCTCTAATGACTTTGTTCATTTTCAGATGATGTATGTATGCATGTATGCATGCATGCATATATGTATGTATGTATGTATGTATGTATGTATGTATGTATGTATGTATGTATTCTCATGCATATAGTTGCATATCTAGACATGCTCATATATATTTAAATAATAAAATTCTAGAAAGTTTCACAGATTTTTGCAGTTCCAGTGATGGCTTGGATCTGTAGTCTTTGAATTAGCTTTCTCCTTTCTGGTTTTGAGAATCCTAATTTCTCAAGATTGGTATTCTTATATAATTATACTTAGATCCATAGGTCGATATTTCTGTAGGGTCTTTTTTCTGTTTTAATATTTTATTTAGAAATGATGTGTTTCTATGAATCAATTAAAAAAGTATCAGTTGTGTGTTTGTTTCATTTATCTTGTATCTATGAAGAAAATAAGGAAAAAATGTCAAATAAGTTTTAAGACAAGATATATTTTTCCTCATTTATTAATTTCTTTGAAAATGGAAGTTAACTGCAACCATGTGGATCATATATTAGCTCATGCTATACATTATAATTGTATTAAAATCAAGGGTCACTTCATGTAAGATTCTTTTGACATTATAAGTCCATATAGATATCTAAGTGTCACAAATGCATTATGAAGTTTTATGCCAAAACCAATGAGAAAATCCTGTACACAGCCACTCAGATTTTAGAAGTAACATCCATATTTCCCAGATGTTTAACCCTACGGTCTTAAAGAAGAAAGAATTGTGCAAGATTGTAACCTTAGCCATGTAATGCTCAAAATAAATATTGGCGGTTATCCCTGTAATAATTCCATTCATAGTTTGCTTAGTCAGAGATAATCTAGAGTCAAACAACAATTATATGTGAAAACAGATGTAGCCAACTAATTCTAAATTAGCAAGAATTAATCATAAAATTTCATTTCTCAGAATTTGGACAAAATGCAAATATATAAAAAAAACATTAAAAAATAGACTATATTGTGCATAAAAGTTGTATTAAAGTAAATCCATTCAAAATATATCCATGCATGTTTTGTGTTCTATTTAATCCTTTTAATTTTCTGCTATATTAAAAATGCATAATGCAGTATATAGCATTTATAAAATATATATATACATTTAGAATGGTGAGAGTTAAAATATTTTGTTGCTTAGAAACTCCTCAAGAAGATATGGCTTCTCTTACAAGTTTGTATCATCGTCATCATCGTCGTTGTCATTGTCATCGTTGTCGTCATCATTTAACAGCCACCTTCTATGCTGTCATAGGTTGGATGGTTTGACAGGAGCTGGCCAGGCAGAAGCCTGCACCAGACTTCTGTGTCTGTTTTGACAGGGTTTTTATGGCTGAATGCTGTAAAAATCAAGTCACAAATAGAAGATTTATATGGCAACAAAGAAGTTCCTTGCTGACTTTTCTTCATCATCAGATGGAGTAGATGGTGATGATGATGATGCTCTAGATAGCATAGAAGAAAGTGATGATTCAACAAGCTCTGGATGACAAAGGTGCACCAATTTTAACCTATTTGTACATTCAATAATAATAATCACAAGCAAATTTTTGCTCAAATGATTTTATTGCTCTTTTGTCTTTATTGTTATAATCTAAGTGAGCTTGTACTTATTTAAAGTGAAAATAAGTACAAAAATAACCCTTGAGAGAAAAGATATCTTTTGTTTTTGCTGTTTGGCACACACATTCATGCAATCTTTTCCAGATGTTTCAGAGCTAATTGCTTTAGATCTATTTTCCTGATAGTTTTGTATAATGCAATGCTCCATATTAGGCAATATTTATTCATGATCTAGTTACTATTGTTTAACAGTTAACTGAACTATGAGATACAAAATTAAGTTCCTAAATATACAAATGCATTAATACACAATAAGAGATCCCCAATGAATTTAAGCTCAAAGTTTGTATGCTAGATATGCTATGCAAAAATTTCCTTTTATGAGGTGAACTTTATTTACAATTGCAGAAAATTTTTTGCTGTAACAGTTTTGTTTGTTTATTGGTGCAATATTCTTCACATTGTAAAGTTATGCTTATAATATCTAAGTTTAATTTTTCTTATGTGTATTTGGTGTGCAAGATTCTTGATGTGGATACGTGTGTTGAAAGAAATACAATTAAACCTTGGGAGAGGCATTATGCCGGTAATAAACACATGCACTGGTTCAGTCCTTTATTAATTTATAAACAGTATTTAGTTTTGTTTTTTGTTAAATCATTTCATTGCACTCTTGCAATCTCTTCAGTAACTTGTCTCTCCACTTCCATTTATTTTGAATGTATGATTTAGCGTTATTTTGAAATTGTCTGGTATGAGCATGTGAGTGTGTGCACACTCGTATGTGTGCACGCTCGAATGTGTGCATGCACGTATGTGTTCGCGCATCCATATGTGTGTTTGTTGATTTCCAAGACAAGTCTAATTGCTATTGATTTTAGGGCAGTAATGGAAAATGTTGACCCTAGTCTGTCAGGAAACGAACTTTGGATAGTGTGAATTATCTTGTCTGAATCTGACTATATTTACTGATTCTGCTATACTAGAATTAAGATATAGATATTCTTTTTATTTATTTGTAAAATTGTGCTTAGAATATCTTTCTGTTTATAATAACATATTTTTTCATCATACAATATATCTATAATACAACAGACACAGTAAAGTAGAATATCGGTTACTAGATCATAGATATCTAATACACTTCCATTCCTAAATGTATATACTATTACTATAACATAATAATAAAACAGATATTAATCTAACGGCACATAGTATGTGTTGTAAATGATTATTATGACCTTGTGATGCTGCAATTGTTTTAGCTTCAACACTGTGTCTTATCACAACGAAGGTCAACTAAAACATATAACAATATCTAAAGATTCATTTCAAATTCATGGTCACCACTCAGAAAATTTCTCTCAATTTTTAAATCACATTTTCTTCCATTTGATTCGCATATAGCATTTATTCAATTATATTTTTCTTCTAGTTATTTTTTCTTCCATCTTTTGTTAACCATATACAATTCTATCATCTGAACAACCTCATACATATAATGTATTGTTATATTTACTAATAGTTAGCATTTACAAGTTTTCCTTACTGTAGCCTTGAATTGTTCTAGAACCAAATAACCAAATTTCATAGAATTCTTGTTGTTATTATTGTTTTTATTATTTTCTTGTTATATTTTTATTTTTTGCTTATTGTTGATTGTAGTTGAACAACTGAAGCTACTTTTTGTAAGATCAAATATATTCAATTCTCAACCATTCAAGCATGTCATCTCATTTTCTACTTCATATTGAACAAAAGATAAGATGAGACAATTTCTTTTAGTGGAGATGTTAATTTAAATAGCAGTCAACCACACCAATGTAATCTAAATCCACTATCTGACAAATGCAGTGTTATTTTTATAGCGTTTCCTCTTTTTTCCTCTCACCAAATAATCTTACATTACATGACTACTATAGATCACTCATCTATTTCATGAGAAATGCATTACAGATCTAACTCAAAATATTTATCTTTTTACTATTTAGCTGCTTTTTTCAATTTTCTTTTCCTTTGTCTTAAATTTAGATAAGTTATTACTTTCCTTCTTGATTCAAGAGGATGGGTGGGTTCAAGGATGCAATGAATTAAATGTGAAATGGGCTGCTGCACACCACCCATTATACCTAGTCTAGAAGCAAAATGAACAAACCTCCAGATTTAATAACATAGCAGATTGAGATGAATGTGAGAGGTGGTGACTGTGACTAGATGCTAAGTACTAGTTTAGCTTCTCTATTCTCACAGAAGAATTTGAACTCAGTATGGCAAACTATTGAAATTGCTGAGAATTTTATAGTATTTCTGTTACTTAAAGTAATAAGCTATTGCTACTCAGCAGTTATTGCTTTTAACTAAATGGATGAGACTATTTATGAATCAAGTATCTTAGCTAAATATACAAAACAATGCCAAGTGTAGGAAACAAGCTACTGAATACTTGGTTTGTTATCCCCAAATCTTATAATTTCCAGTTGTCTTATAGGTTATCAAATCATTTCCTAGTATCGGGTTATCCCATAAAGAATGCAGATTCTTTATACTTTTATTTTTCAAAATTAAGATAAAGAAAGTTCTTTTTTTCATCTAAAATATACTCCCCTTTATTTTCTACAATGCCTTTCCATCCATCTGGTAGGCTTTCAAGGTCCCTCTTCCAAAATTCACTTGTCCAGGATGAAAAAATACTCTTCCGATACTGTTCTGACCTCATCTACAGAATTTATATTTTTTCTGTTCAAATGATTTTGAAGATTGTGAATAAATGATATTTAGATGGGGCAATGTCCAGCGAATATGGTGGGTAGGATATCGTTTCCCATTCAACTCCAGCCTTTGGAATGTCATCCTCGATGTATGTGGCCAAGCATTATCCTGATGGAAGAACACCTTTCGTCCTAAAAACCAAAGATAATCATTTTTCTTCTAGTGCTGATTTAAGCCGCTCAAGCGGTTTGCAGCAGATCTTCTTTTTGTTGTTTGGTTTGGGTTTAAAATTTCAAAGTGGACTGAATCTTTCAAAATACAAAGACCTGGAAATAGAGGTAACTCGAATGTGGAATCTAAAAACAGAAACAATTCCTATCATAGTAGGCGCCTTAGGTATGATAAAAAAATATTCAGACAAATACATAACAAAAACACCAGGACTTACAAATATATATAACATACAGAAAATTGCACTACTGGGCACTGCACACATCCTACGCAAAACACTTTCAATGCAGTCACCATAAGATCATCATAGTAAACCACAGCACATACCCAAGGCACACAGAGCTGCACTCGGTAGTGAAGTGAAAGCACGTTATAAAAATAAAACTACTGAATAATAATAATAATAATAATAATAATAATAATAATAATAATAATAATAATAATTACATCGACCACAGTGCACCACTGATACTCATTTCATCAACCCTGAAATGATAAAAAGCAAAGTCGATTTCGATCGAATTTGAAATCAGAATGTAAAAATGAATGAAATGCCACTAAACAACTTTTACAGGCATGCTAATGATTCTCCCAGTAATGATGATAATAATAATAATAATAATGATAATAATAACAATAATAATAATAATGATATCTTTGGAAGTTCCATCCCACCTCCACATGGAGTGGAGTCAGCAATGCACAGTTGGCAAGTTACTCATAAAAGTGGCAAAAGAAGCTTTGACAGTCAGCTATGACAATATCAGTACATTGAAATGAATTATCACAGTACGTTGATCATCTTATGGGTGAACAAGTAATGCAATCCTAAGTGAAGTAGTAGACTAGAAGAGAAATATCTGCAACCAGAAAAACTCTTCTCACCCACTAGCACTAGAGTAAACCCAGTTCAAGGACACTCCTCATAATGGCCTTCTAAGTATGGCCACCCTGTAGTCATTCATTTTGGATGTGAAAATGTAATGTATGTAATTAAAATTTACTAAGTTTGTAAAGCAAAATTCTTTACTGTCTACCTCAGGGTATCAAGAACAGGCATTCTTAAGTAATTATAGTTCTTTTTTTCAGAAGTACTCCACAGAAAATTTCATTTGGTAATGCTTGAATAAATTGTATCTTGCAGAGCGATGATAAACATCTTCACACTACAAGAATCAATAATAATAATAATAATAATAATAATAATAATAATTATTATTATTATTATTATTATTATTATTATTACTATTGTTATTATTATTATTATAGTAATAATAACAACAACAGTAACAACAACAGCAATGACAGGAATAATAGTATTGATGATGATGATGATAGTAATAGTATATTTTCTTGTGTCCCAATCATGTTTCATCTTAATTGTGAAGCCCACATCACTTGGAATTGATTTAACTAACTCTTCAACCTCTATATAAATCTTCTTTGATGAAATTTCTTTTGCATTTACCTTCTTCTCTTATCTCCAAGAATTCTTCATCCGCAATATATTCATATTATATATCTGTATTATGTAAAAATGGAAGTAAACCGACTGTTAAATTATATGCATACATACATACATACATACATACATACATACATACAAATATATATATATATATATATATATATATATATACACACATACATACATGCATACATACATATAATTGAGACAATTTTTACAATGCATAAAACTGGTTATAAATACTAGAATAATGGTAGTACACAGATATAATTTTAATGTAACATTTATTACAACAAAACATTTATCACTCAATATGGCAGCTCTTTTTTTGGCAATTACTGCCTCCACACAAGAACGAAATTGTTTTGCAGCCACTGCAACCTCTACCTTTTTGATTTTGTGTGTCGCATGCACAATGCAAGTCTTCAAACTGTTGACACTTGAGTGTAGTGAAGCATTGGTCCTTGCTTGAGGTACACCCCATAAAAAGTAATTGAGAAAATTGAGATCTGGGCTATTATTTGGCCACATGTTAGCCCTCACAAAAAATAGCACCTTCTCACCAAGAAAAGCCTGTGTTGCTTTTGACCCATGGCATGGGCAAAATCCTGGATAAGTACCACATTGTCAAGCCCAAACTTTTGCTCCATCCAAAGTAACAGAGAGCTTCTCAGGATGTCCAGATACTCCTTTGTGCCAATCTTCAAACCAGACTCATTGAAGTGTGGATCCATGACACTTCCATCACTCACCATGGCTCCAAATACCGCCGCAGACACAGGATTCTTAGTCTCAAACACAGGGGGGGGGGACGTCAGAAGGGTTCTATGCAGTCACTTGAGAATATCTGTGGTTCACCTCAGCGTCCACAGTGAATTTCTTCACAACCACTAACACAAGTGTTTATCCTGCACCTTGATGCTTGATGAATGACAGAAGCTTTGGGCATCTCTTGGTTCTGATTGCTTTGGCCTTGGCTGTTAGGGGGTTATGTTAGGAGGACTCAACACTACAGCAAACTACCACACATGTACGGTCTCCCTAAGATTCACAAGGATGGTATTCTATTAAGACATTTAGTGAGCTGTAGAGGTTCAGCTTGTCATCCATTGAGTCACTTCCTTGTGGATATGATCAACCCATTAGCAGGAAAGTCAACATCGTTCTTGAAGAATTCTATCCACTTCACAGAATTGATCAAGGAAGCAAAGTCTTCACTACGTTTGCAGCACCTGCCAGAGGGAGTGTTTGTCTAGGATAGGACTACACTGCCACAGCAAGAGTTCCACATTGACCGTTTGGTTCTGTTCAAGCAATTCGTAATGGATAATCTCTTTCCTGTGCCACCATACACACAACATCATTTTACGCGCGGTGTTGCTTGTTTAATGGGGCTAAGCCATTCCTTATGCTGCTTCATATCGATGTACAGGCACCATTTTTTGTTGCCAGTAATGATTCAGTAAAGAAATTGTTGCTTCTGTCCATGAGTTGAGCGGTGATGAGCAAGCAAACCAGTAGAGATTGTGGCTCGTTGATTTTTGTTGCTGTCACTTAAAGCATGCGGAACCCATGCTCCATACTTCTGAACCTTTCCCATCGAGTGAAAATGCTTCTCTATAGCAGTGTGGGAACATTCCATTTTCTCTGCCAGTTCCCTTGTCGTTTGACAATAAATTTCATGCAAAAGTTGGTTTAATCGCTCTTCATTGCACTCAACTGAACTTGGCATACCAATCTTTGAACTTGGCATACCAATCACGAGTGGTTCTTTCAGCTATGGCACCCTCTCCGTACACAGCACAAATGTCACAAGCAGCTTTTGTGGCTTTAGAACCTTGATTAAAAGCAAAAAGAAGGAGGTGTTGAAAATGCTCGTTTTTCTTAACGTGACATTCCATTTTAATGATCTGAAAATAAAGAAAAATGAACTAATATTAACTAGAGAAAAACAAAATAGATTCCAAAATGATTAAAAAATAGAATTCTTGAAAAAAATAGATTCTAAAATTAAAAAACGCAATAAATTCCAAAATTCAAAAGAACTGCGGAAACTTAGTTGCCAACCCAATACCATTATGTCATTATATATATGTATATATATCTGGCATATCTGCAGATATATTATACTTAAAGATGCTTCTGCTGCTAGTATAAGGAGTTGCTTTTTGTTCTGGGTTCAGTCTCACTGCGTGGCACCTTGGGCATGTGTCTTCTCCTATAGTCTCAAGCCGACCAAAGCCTTGTGAGTTGATTTGATAGATGGAAACTGAAAGAAGCCCGTTGTGTATATGTGTGTGTGTGTGTGTGTGTGCTTGTGTGTGTAGGTCTGTGTGTCTGTGTTTGTCCCCCCAACATCGCTTGACAACTGATGCTGTGTGTTTACGTCCCCATAACTTAGCAGTTCAGCAAAGGAGTCTGATAGAATCAGTACTAGGCTTACAAAGAATAAGTCCTGGGGTCGATTTGTTTGACTAAAGGCAGTGCTCCAGCATGGCCACAGTCAAATGACTGAAAAAATAAAAGAAAAAAGGATATATATATATATACGCATACGCATGTACATATTCATGTATGTATGTATGTGTATACATGACTTCAAGCTCTTCTATTTCTATTGGCATGTCTATAATTTCAAAATATGTAAGCATCTTTCAGGTACAAATAGATTATGTGCTGTCAACCACATATCACAGGCAGCTTTATTGAATATTTTCACTAAATTGGAGAATGTAGGATGTTATCATTTATTTCACAAGGTTTATAACTTTAGTAGCTGTTTCATAGTATACCCAGTCATACACTTCTAATATAACTGGTGATCTTACCATTAAACATTAAACCAGACTGCTTAGTCTCCACAAACTCTAACACATTCATGAATGAAGCTCTCTTGTTGCTTTCATAATTATCTCTATTAGTTTTGATTCACAATGATTTCCTGTCTTGAACACAATAACTCCTGAATTTTTAATAGTTCCTGTACAGCTAATGTGTTGAGCATCAGAGGTTAAGCTAATTTAGTCAATAAATCTTTCTCTACCAAATGCCTTGCACATCTCTTTGACAGGCTTCTGTTGGAATGATGGCCTTTGTGCATTTCAAAGTAATTATTACTACCCATTTATTCCTGATTTTCACAGTTAGTTTCACAATGGAATTGGCTCACAAATGTCCCTGTCTTTTCCAAGTAAACTGTTCATTTAGAGACTTCCTTTCAAAATCCATTTTCCTCTCTGTTAAGTTATTAAGATAGGTCTAAAACTTCAGTTATTCTCCTACATCCTTGGAGTGGATATTTATTTACAATTTTTATTCTCATATTCTTCTTTTAAATATTGAAGACCTTCCTTGAGAGTTATAGTTAGTAATTCGTGAAATGGCACTAGAACCAATTTTCCAGCTCAGTTAACTGATGTAATGAAATGAGCAAAAGAAGAAAATTATGTGTAGTCTTTGGTCACAATATATTGCCTGTTGCTAGTTTTGAACTTTTGGTTTTAGAGCATTTATGCAAAAAATTTAGTACTTAATATGAGGAAACATTTCTGAAATATGGCTATCAACTGTGATGGCATAATGCATTCCCTCCATTTATGTTCAGAAAAATCACCTGTTAAACCTCAAAATTTTAATTTTAATTTTACCATGGGGAGTTGCTTTCTTCTTATTAAAGAGAGTAGTTCTGGCAAACTGATTTCATAACTTGGCTGCAATTTCATTTTGAAGCCATTTTAGTAAACTTACATTAGAAATGCCATAAAGAAAGCTATCATTTTCTTTTGCTATAAACTTGTTCCCATATCGTAAGTCATTATTCTAACCCTTTAGAAGGATATCGCAGTTCAGTGGAAAAGTCAAGTAGCCATTTTCAATTTCTAACCAGAAACATTTCATTTTATTTATCATTTATCTGTTCCAAGATCATAAAAATGGCCCTTTTTATTTCCAGTAAATTTCATATATTTGCATCTGCTTACAAAAACCACTATTATAATATCTTCAGCAACAAGATTCACGAAAGTAGCATTCTAGAAGGAACATTAAATACTGGGTTGACCGAAAGGTCCATTCCGTTTCTGCCAAAACTAATCTGCAAGCACTATAATAAGTTGCAAACTTAAGTCTGTCCCTTGCACATGCACACTCGTTACATGCTTGACACTGCAATGTAGTTTGACACAAACTTACAATGAGATAGGTTGTATTTTGTGTGCTTCAGATTACTCTGAAAATAGACAACTAAAATGAACGTTATTTACACCTCATGCTTTCTTATTTTAGAAAAGGCAAGAAACCAGTGGAGACCTGAAGGAAGATATGTGCTGTGCATGGAGAGGATGCTGTTATGGAAAATATGTACCGGAAGTGGTTTTCAAGATTTCAATTCAGAAATTTTTTAGTTCAAGATGTACCGTGCTCAGGATGGCTGAGATAAACAGCAATATCAACCCTTGTTATACAACGAGGATGATCTAGGTATTCCCCAAATATTCAAATTGAGTGTTGAAAATCATCTGCATCAACTGCATTACATCAGCAGGCTTGCTGTTTGGGTCCCACATCAGCTGAATGAGGCTATCTTCACCCATTGGATTTCCATCTATGATTTCTTGTAGAAACAGGAAAGAAACAATTCTTCTTTTTAAGATAATGATGACAGGGTACGAAAAGTGGGTCGTCTATAACAGGGTGAAGCACAAGCGATCAGAGAGAAGTGTGGTAAACCACCACAAACAACCTTCAAAGCAGGACTTCACTTGAAAAAAAAAGGTATGCTTTCAATTTGGTGGGATTGGAAGGGTGTTATCTTTTACAAGTTTCTTCCCATGGACTTAAAGATGCAATAGGAGTTACTAGAGATTGACTGGGATGTTTTGGTGCTCCTTCCAAATTCATCCAACTTTGCACCTTCATATTTCCACTTGGTTTGGTCTTTTTAAAAGTCATTGGAAGAACATAACTTCATCTCAGAAGAGGATGTAAAAAAATGACATGAAAGAGTTTTTCACTAGTAGACAGGAAATTCTTTGAGCAGAAAATAATAGATCTACTCACATGGTGTCAGAAGATACTGGAACGAAATTATAATTATATCATTGATTGAATAAATTGCTTTGTGTTTAAAACTAGAATCTTCTTACCATTTAAAAAACTGAATGGACTTTTTAGTCAACACAATATTACTGAGAAAGAACTTTGAATAGATGTTCAGTTTATGGATTTTAAAAGATTTTGAGGCATTTTGAATTTGTTGCTGCTACTGGCAAATTATTTGCAGAAAAAAATTAATTCTCAAAATAAGACCTTGGAGGTGAATGCTAGTGTTATAATTGTGAAAAAGTCAATTCAAAGTTTATGTGTTACTCTTTAGGTGATTGAATGACTCCATATCTTAGATGTAGTTAACGGAATTTAACTGCCTAGACTTTTCTAGTACTGATGAGATATGAGGTAATAAAAGAGATAGCCACTGTCATAACAAGCTTCAAAGAGGTTAGAGTAGGGAGAATTTGTGTTTCATAAACACTCATAAATCTTTTTAATATTCAAGTAAAAGTTCTATTTGAAAGCATAATCGGTTAAGATAGCTATGTTAGCATATGTAAATGAATCCTTAAAGAACTGATAGAAGTATGGTTCATTTGAGTCTTTTTGAATTAAATTGGAAGTTGGATAGGGTTTATATTTTAAAGATTTCAAAGTAAAAGAAAAATTTAAATAGTGAAATGTGTCATCTGGCTTTGATCCCTTCTGTTATTTTCTTGATTGTCATAAAAATTTTGCAAATAGCACAGTCATGTTCAAACGGCCAGGCACTAGACTCTTTAGCCTGAAGGGACATCAATGAAGACTTCATTCAAATATATTATACCTAAGGAAGTCAGCTTGGCAGAGATAATGAAAGTAATGATTGTAATACTCCAGTATAGCCTCAGCCAATAAGCTAGAAATGGTGAAGTGAGAGAACACACCTCTTTAAATAATGTTTAACTCAATACTACAAACTAGTAAAACATTTATTAGTTTTATAGGACAGCTGCTGCCAACACAAGTGGGACTCTTCAAACATTTTGCTATTTATTTAATGTCCATCCATTGGTAATCAATAAAGACCACATCTCTAATTACACTGCAATTCAACAAAAGATGTAGCTGCATGGGGTCCAGAGAATCATATCTGCTTCCAGCTACACTTCATTTTCCATATATTCTTGCAAGCGAGGGAACAACGTACAGAAACAGTGGGGTTTCATTGTTGCAGGTATGTGTGATACCCCAGTTGTTGTAGGGAAAAATCCTTTTGTTACAAAAGTACTCTAACAGTCTTTTACATTACTTTAACAAAAGGGGAAATACAAATTTGGGAGAAGAAAAAAAAAAAACACTGCTACTCCCACCTATGCTACATTGCAAGTGAAAATTCTCCAGAAGTGGTAGTATTTCATCGTCATAAATGTATGTAGTACCCTAACTGCTATAGCAAAGAAGTCTATTGTCTATTTGTAGTTCTTAGTTTAACCTGAAGTCATGACTTCTACAAGACCTAGCTTCAAATGGGAAGAACTTGCTCTACATCATCCACACTTTCTCATTTTCACTCATTTGGATCCAGTGCCAAGATATGGTTAGGACAGTTGAAGATGACACTAGATTCAAGAGTTGCTGGAGACTTGGCAGGGTTTATCAAGAAACCATCTGTGAGGTTTCACTCTGATATTTCAGTCATGGTTTTTCTCCCTAGCCTTCTGCTGTCATTAGCACTCAAATGACATTCAGACTATCTTATCATTAGTTCAACGTCTGTTGATAACAATCATTAACTGCAGTCATACTGACAATTTAGTAAGGGCCTCGATTTGAAGTTTTCCATCTTCTCTATTGGTCTTCTCTTAAGAATTGTGGGGCCTCTTGGTTTTACTTACTACATGCTTTGTTACCAACTGAAGTAGTTCTATATTTCTATGAGACTTGACCATAGACACAACAGAACTAGTGACAATGTATGAACAGCTAATTATTCAGCTGATAGTCCAAAATACTTGAGCAACTTATACATTTCTGTCAATCAATATCATTTCATCTCTGAAATAAATAAAGAGGTGAGTGCCTTTTCAAAATTGATATTTTGCTCAACACAAAAAATGTTATTTAGAGTGGAGAGTGGGTGGAGATGAGGAATATGATGATATGGATGAAGATGAGATTCAACATGTTGATGGAGAGAGCAACAATGATAATAATGTCTTAAAAAAGACAAGAGATATGATGTTGAAGACGAGAAGATGTTGATAAATATCTGGTTTTAATCTGAAGTGGCATAAGATGGTAATGATGACCATTGTAATGACAATGATGAATATTCTGATTTAATCTGGACTATCTGAAAATGTTGTTAGCAAAATGATCAATAATAATAATAATAATAATAATAATAATAATAATAATAATAATGATAGTAATAATAGTAATAATAATAATAATAATAATAATAATAATAATAATAATAATAATGATAATAAAGTTCTTACTGTTGCTGCTGATAATGACGATGACACAGATGATGGTAGTGGTGAAGTCAGTGGTGGTGATAGTGATGATGGTGGTGGTGGTGGAGGTGGTGGTAGTGGTAGTGGTAGTGGTAGTGGTAGTGGTAATGATGATGATGTTGATGATGATAAAAAAGGTACAAGCATTGCTGTGTGGTTAAGAAGTTTGTTTTGCAGATACTTTTCTATAGCATGTCAACATCTTAGGTTAGTGAGTAGAACTGGAAGGGGGAAACTATACAGAATCCTGTCACACACACAAAAGGAAATTCTTGAATCAAAGCTCAGAAAAAAACCCCAAATCCGAAGAGAACTCAGTAAAGAGTTATATGCATAACTGCAGAGCAGTTAGTTATATATATTTTTTATTGCTTTAGCAAAGAATGTTTGCACTTGCCAATTCCAACAGTTCTTCAGAAACAAAAAAAATCTGTAATCTCTGTGAACGAGTAAGTAGCATGTGTGTGTGTGTGTGTGTGTGTGTGCTCGTGCATGTGTGTGTGTGTGCATGTGTGCATATGTGCGTGTGTGTGTGTGTGTGTGCATGTGTGTGTGTTTGTGTGATATGCCTGTATGTGTTGCTTGTATTGGTTTCTGTGCCATTTTGGAAATGATGGCC
Organism: Octopus bimaculoides; assembly: GCF_001194135.2. Lineage (NCBI taxonomy): Eukaryota > Metazoa > Mollusca > Cephalopoda > Octopoda > Octopodidae > Octopus > Octopus bimaculoides. Next base: position 37,478,157 of record NC_068981.1, read on the forward strand.
TTTGCATATATATATGTCACATAACTTATTGGTACATGACTTTAAAATCAGTACTGAGTTCAATATGATCAACTAAAATAATTTCAGGCAGTGCTCCAGCATGGCTATAGTTCAATAGCTGAAGCAAGTAAAAGAAGAGAAAAGAATAAATGAATATATAATCAGCAGTCCCTCTTACCTTCAATCTTCAAAGTTGTAATTATTGTATCTTCAAGACAGCACTCACCTTTAAATCTAAGTAGTTATATCCGTTGGGTTCACTGTTCAACCAAGTTGCTCAATCTGCTAGAAACTGCAGCCAAATCTCTCTCAAATCGCTCAACAATGTGCTTTTGAAAAATGGACCATACAGTCCTAGATATACTACAGATGAAAATAATTTGGCATGGCCAATGCTTGATTACTCTTAATCATAGGTTTGCTCAATCAGTGAAGATGTGAGGGCTGACTAGCAGCCATTGACGCATGTGGCTTCATTTGAGATCTTGCTACATTACACTGTATAGCTCCACACGACATTACTATACACTATACTACACACCTATGTTACACTGGGGAAGTTGTGGAAGAGGGTAACCCAAGAAGACATGGGATGAAGTACTGAAGGCCTATCTCAATCTGCTGAGCCTTATGAAGGAGATGACTGAGAAGCAAGATATGTGGTGCATTGCTGTACTCAAGAAGACCCATCTACCACAACAGAATTGAGATCCTAAAACCAAGGTGTCATGTAAAAAACATTGACATGAGTAGTGGTGCCACATAAAAAGCATTGGTGCTAATGCCACTTAAAAAGCACACGGTACAGCCTGTAAAGTGGTTGGTGTTAGGAAGACATCAAGCTGTAGAAACTGTACCAAAATAGATTGGAATCTGGTGTGGTTACTGACCTTGCCTGCTCCTGTCAAACCGTCCAATCCATGCTAGCATGGAAAATGGACATTAAATGAAGAAGAAGAAGAAGAAGAAGGTGGTGATGGTGGTGGTGGTGGTAGTGGTGGTGGTAGTGGTGGTGTTTGTGGTGATGGTGATGGTGATGATGATGATGATGAACACTATATTACACTATACTACACAGCACTATATTACATGTTCAAATTTTTTCAGCCATGGTCAAACTAAATTATTCAGAAGCAACAATCTAAAGAAGTTTAAATTGAATATCAACCGCCTAAGCCTTACCAGCCTTGGAGAAACCAACTCAATCATGAATTCTGTCTCCTGCTTTGGCTAAATGAAAAATAAATCAAGCAATAGAATAACTCAAACCTCGAGTTATTTACAACTATTTTCCAAGAAAATGTTTCTCGCCCAAGATAATCATCAAGATAATTGTTTCTGTCACAAGATGGTTATTACTGCTGCCAACAGCTAACAGTTACTTCTGCATCAGATTTATAGTTATCATTCCTATTAATAATCTTTACTAAAACATAATAATTAAGAACTACCATACTTAGTAATTATTTCTCTGTGTATTTGGTAGTCAGTCCATGTAAGAATTACATCAAAGATAGGGTTCTGATATTGATTAATTCAAAGTTCTACAAACTAGTTTGGGGTGATGTTTTGTGAATTGCTGCTACTGTTTATATGTAACAAAGAAATAGGAAGAGGAAATTATTTCTAAGATGGACTTAAGGAAAAGGTAAACTTTTGAAGGTATATGCCAAATCCTTTTTTTACTGTAAGACACAGACAAATGAAAGAAACCACAACATATTCACACCCGCTCTATCGTTTGATTGTAGCTATTCCATTCTTCACCCCTATCATCATCATCATCATCTTCAAGGTTATCCTCATTGTTGTCATAACTGTCATCATTGTCATCATCATTGCTGTTGTTGTTTCTATTTTGGCTTGAATTAGTTCATTAAGGTCTGACTCAGTTCTTGTTTGCAGTTACTGTTCTACTAGACAGGTTATACAGCCAGGTCTCACTCTTCAATCTCATTTCTGGCTTGGATTCTATGGATGGATTCCCTTCCTAACATCAACTGCTTTACAGATCAAACTGGGTGTATTTTATGTTAGCACCATCATTAGAGAGGTTGTTCTATATCTGGGACTCCTTTATTCATTGTGCTCTTCTATTTTTAGTAAGTTGATCAACCATAAAGATTATTACTGGAGTTATGTATTCCCTTCCTCTTTCTCTCCCTACCCTTCATCCTTCTCTCACATACATTCTCACATACATCAATATAAATAGTGAACCTGCAATCTAAGAGTCAGGCAGACAAACCTGAAGTAGATCTGGAGTAGAGTGGGTATGTCATTGGTGAGGTCACAAATGACCTCCAAAGGACTATGGCAAACGTAGCTGATTGTTGACCAAGTGATAATCAAAGAATCGATTAGTTAATTGATTAGATGGTTAACCAATTGTACAATGTAAAAAAAATGTGAAACAAAATTAGTGTGTGCACTTATTATTGGTATAAAGTCCCTCCAGAGACAGAAGAAAATCAGTTTCACCAGTTCACATCAAGAATCTTGCAAACCAAACACAAAAACAAAAAAATTGCTTTAATGCTTTCTTCATATAAAGATACATTAAGTAACTCACTGTAAAGATAATTATTTCCAAAACAATGATTATTTCCAAAACAACAATTATTCAAAAAACAATAAACTTGTAGCCTTTATCTAAAAAATGTATTTTTATGTTATAGTTGCTGGAGAGAACATTCAAGTTTAACAACAGGATTAACATTTTTACTAAGTTGTGTTTCATTCAGTGTTCATGTAGTTAGAAACATGTAAGCATGCACCTCCTTATATATAATTAATTCATATGTTCTGAGGCATGTTAAATAATATTCATCATTCCCTAATTGCTAATCTCATCTCCAGCTTCAGATGATTTAATCTACATGTCCATACATACCTACATACATACATACATGTATGTGTATGTATGTATATATGTGTGTGTGTATATATATACATATGTATATACATAAATATATAGATATGTATATACATACATACATGCATATATATGTATGTATATATGTGTGTGTGTATATATATACATATGTATATACATAAATATATAGATATGTATATACAT
>NC_068981.1:37481249-37482959 GCF_001194135.2 Octopus bimaculoides
ATATATATATATATATATATATGTATATATATATGTATAGAGTATAGAGATAGATAGATAGATAGATACAGAGGAAGAAAGATTGATAGATATAAATATATAGATATATATTAAAAACAGAGTAAACAAGCAAAATATGTATCACTTTATAATATTTTATTTATAATTTAAACATTGTGCAGAGTAGCAATAGTAAATGGGTAAAGTCTCTTACATCTGTTTCAAGAATAGCTAAGCTCGTGGATCTTATATTATTGATTAAAGATTTTCATGTCAGTTAGGTATTCCATCATCAGAGAGACAGAGAAATATGGAATATCCTTAATCTAGGATATTATTAGTTACCATTTCATTGAGAAATTAAGGTGTGTCCAAAGTAAAAGATGATAGTGGTTGGTAGATCCAGGATCAAAAGATTAAGAAGATCCATAATAAAAGACAGGGTCCCCATCATCATCATGATTATTTAACATTCTCCATGTTGGTACAGGTTGGACAGTTCAATAGAAACCAGCGAACCAGAGGACTGTGTCCAGTGTCTGCTTCTGCATGGTTTCTACAATTTGATGCCTTTCCTAACACCTACCATTTAACATAACGTACTGGGTGATATTTTTTTCATAGAGTCAGCCCTAGTGAGGTCACCAAGTAATTAACTTATAAGACAGAACTTCTGGAAAGAGTTGGAGTGAAAGAGTGAGGATGTAAGGGAGGTGACTTTATGTTAAGTGTTGAGAGGCTAGAGTATAAAAGAGGAACTGAAACAAGAGTTTTGCAGTTGAAGAGATAACGCAACTAACCAAGCTGAAAAGGGAGAAAAGGTGGTGCAGATAAGGTATCAAGATGTGTCCTCAAAGTACAAGTAAGTGGCTAGAGAGAGAGAGAGAGAGAGAGACTAGGGACAAAGAATTGAGAATGGGAGAATGGGTACGAGAGTATGATAAAAAGAGTGACGTGTGGTCAGAGATGGAGATTAAGATCATTGTAGTGAATGGTGAACAAGATATGAGCATGGTCAATAGTAAATCACAGTTTGGCTGGGAACATAAAGGTTGGAGCAGTTAGGGAGCAGGAAGTGATAGGTGGCAGTACATAAAAGGGGGAAGAGGGGAGTATAATGAAACCATAGCTAGAGGAGAAATAAGTGAATGATGTTCTAGTGTGGGAAGAAAGAGAGATGCACAGTGATAGAGACAGACATGGAGATCAGAGGTATGAAGAAAACATGGGGTAGATATAATGAAGGCAGCGAGCTGGCAGAAATGTTAGCATGCTGGGTGAAATGCTTCACGGTATTTTGTCTGCCGTTACGTTCTGACTTCAAATTCCACCGAGGTCGACTTTACCTTTCATCCTTTTGGGGTTGATGAAAATTAAGTGCCAGTTATGCACTGGGGTCGATGTAATCGACTTAATCCGTTTGTCTGTCCTTGTTTGTTCCCTCTATGTTTAGCCCCATGTGGGCAATAAAGAAATAAGATATAATGAATAGCAAGCAAAAGTAGTGGTTAGGTCATCGATAGCAGATGTTGGAGTGTGTTCAGAAGAAATGGACATTCAGTAGAAACTGAAGTTGTGAGAGATGATATTGAGAATGTGGAATGTATCACTAGGGAGAGGATTCCAAAACGTAGATAACTAGTTGCACAAAAGGAGGAAGAAATATGTGTGCTTATATAATTACATCAGCAGAGGAAATAACATCATAGT
>NC_068981.1:37483119-37484571 GCF_001194135.2 Octopus bimaculoides
GCATAGACATAAATTATATGCTTTTAGAATCTCATTTTTGTTATATATATATATATATATATATATATATATATATAAAACATACTTATCATCTTGCATATCATAATTATCATGTATGTTATTCATATTTATCATCATTCACCATTCTTCCCTTGCTCATCATTCATTATATTCATCATCTCACTCTTACTTCACCTCTACCCATTCTCTCACCCTATTTTCTCTTGTAGTCTCTACCCAGTCACTCTTCTAGTTCTTTGGTCTCTGCTCACTTCTGTTCACTTTCTTGAATCTTGAGAGCTCACCCTGACACCTTGTCATAATCATCATTATCTCTCTTTAGAGCTTCACCCTGATTATTGCCACCCACTCTTCTATAATGTGAATAACAATGTATCTCCTCTACAGCACCTCCTTTCATACTTTAACCTTTCATTACTTAGCATAGAGCTGCCTTCCTCTCAACTTTAGTCCACTCACTCAAAGAGGATCTTATTCTAGCAAGCTACATGAAACCTTATTAGTGCTGGTACCACAAAAATGTACCCAGTACACTTTGTAATGAACTTTAGGAAGCTATATCAAAGAAGACATTGGAACACGGTGCAGTCTGCCAACTCATTGAATCCTGTCAGACCATGAAATCTATGCTAGCATGGAAGACAAACATTAAAACATTTCAATGGTTCTGACAATACATACATGCACACATATACACACACACACACACGTACACACACACACACACACACACATATATAATCAAGGTGCATGGCTTAGTGGTTAGGGCATGTGGCTCATGATTGTAAGGACGTGAGTTCAATTCCTGGCAACGTGTTGTGTCCTTGAGCAAGACACTTTATTTCACGCTGCTCCAGTCCACTCAGCTGGCAAAAATGTATAGCACCTGTATTTCAAAGGGCCAGCCTTGTCACACTCTGTGGCATGCTGAATCTCCCTGAGAACTGCATTAAGGGTACGCATGTCTGTGGAGTGTTCAGCCACTTGCATGTTAATTTCATGAACAAGCTGTTCCGTTGATTATATCAGCTGGAACCCTTATTGTTGTAACTGACAGAGTGCTCCTTAGTGGAGGCACAATGGCCCAGTGGTTAGAGCAGCAGACTTGCTGTTGTAAGATTGCAGTTTCAATTCCCAGACCAAGCATTGTGAGTGTTTATTGAGCAAAAACAACTAAAGCTCCACAAAGCTCTAGCAGGAGGTGGTGGTGAACCCTGCTGTACTCTTTCACCACAATGTTCTCTCACTCTTTCTTCTTCTTTCTGTTGTACCTGTATTTTGAAGAGCCAGCCTTATCACACTCTGAATACCAGCCTTCTCTCTTCATGCCACAGATGTTATCCAAGGGAAAGGCAAAGGCTGATACAGCTTGGCACCAGTGATGTGGCAACTCATTTCTGCATCTGAGTGAACTGGAGCAATGTGAAATAA
>NC_068981.1:37484935-37494388 GCF_001194135.2 Octopus bimaculoides
ATATATATATATATATATATATATATATATATATACACACACATAGAACTGGAACCTGGTCCTAGCTCCTGCCAAACCGGCCATCCCATCCCAGCATGGAAAACAGACATTAAATGATGTTTTATATATATAGACAGCCCCTCCCCCCATACACACTCATACTCTGACTGAGAGTATACTCTCTCTCTCTCTCTCTAAGTTAACTGCAGCCTGGCTTTTCTCTCAAACATTTACAATCTCCCATATTATGTTATAGCAAAGCTAAAAATATATTGTGATATGGAACAAACTTCTTGCTATCATACATACAATAGTTGTAGCATCTACTACTGCACACAAGTGATAGACAAGAGAAAAAATGATATGCTGCTATTTCAGAAGTATAATACAATAACAGTAGCAGGTTTTGAACTTGTAATCTTATGCATCATTAGTTCAGTAACTTCACCATTCAGTGATCATCTTGCTTATATAAGTAGAGGTAGAACTCTCTTCTATTGCAAACAATATCAAGAATTACAAACATGCTGTAAAATACTAAATATATTCATATATTTCTAAACAAAATTGCCCATGTCTGTAAAACTATTTGCAAGCTGCTTTACTTTCTTGGAAGTACCAATTGTATTCCTTACCAATTCCATTGATTATTTACTTTTCCAGCAGGGAAAACATACATTTCACATGATGCAACAAAATTTTTCTTTTTTTTTTTGTTAGTTGTTTATTATTATTATTATTATTATTATTATTATTATTATTATTATTATTATTATTATTATTATTATTATTTAATATGCTTTTTTTTATAAGATTTTTTTTTCCCTCTTGCACTTGGAAATCTTTAGTTTGCTGAGCCATGCAAAACAGCTTTTGCTTTTTTGATATTTCATTGTTTGTTAATATCTGGTGTTTACTTGAATGTAAATATGGCATCACGGTTCAACAGATCATTGATAAAAGTGTGTGAAAATCTGCAAGGAAGGCTTATGGTTTATAGCATTTTTATTCTATTCTATTTTATATCATCTATTTGTTTTTTTTGTGATGAATTAAATCTCTGTGTGATTTCATGAAGAAAATAAGTTTTGAATTGATAATAAGACCAAAAACCTTGAGCAGAGACAGAAGAAAGAACAATTTGAAAATCAGTTTAACACATAAGTTGTTCAAAAAGCATGAAAGATATTGCATTTAGCCATACTTCTTGATATATTATTTATTGTGTGTATGTTTTGTCTTTTATTTTTAAAATGGAGGTAAAATGCCTCAGAGAAAAGAGTATTCAAAGTACTGTTTGTGGGGTAGTAGTAATGGCAGTGTTATTAACAACACAAAAACAATAATACATAATAACAATAATATATAATAATATTGATATGATAATAGAATTTATGGTAAAGTAGTTTTTATCTTTATTCTTGTTATGCCATGAGAAGGTGAACAGCTTCTTATAATTCCTCTGATTAATATTTGGTGGGATGAATCTGCTATTCACATCATAAGCATCAAACAATTTCAAGAATTTTTTATCTATTTATTTATTCATTAATTCATACAATATTATTATTATTATTATTATTATTATTATTATTATTATTATTATTATTATTATTATTATTAATATTATTACCTCATTAGTTTGCTTTTTATCAAGATGCTATCTGCAAGTAATTGTCATATATTCCTTCGTCAATAGATGCTCAACCTGTTTGGCCAAATGCAGAAATATGAGATGATTCTCATTAAATTTTCATGTATGAATTCCAAATAGATGCTTGAAAATTATTTAGTTTAATTCTTGATAAACGGTAGGTGAAAGTTTAAAAAAAAAAAAAACTGAAATGCCAACATTTAACTAAGTATTTGTTTTCAATACAATATTTTGAATTAAAGCATCAGAGTTAAATTCAATGATAATGCTTTCAAATTGTGCCTAAAGTTATTTCTTTTGACAAGGTATGAGGCCCTAGACTTATAGAGTAAATAAATGGGAGTATATAGCGTTAATGACTTTCAAAACAATTCTAGTAATGCAAACAATGGGAAATGATTTCAACCAAAATTTAAAAGCCTGTGTGAGGCAATTTCTGCTGTATGGCATTTACTGTATGTACTTAAATTACTATTTTCTTTTAATAAGCTCAAATAAATCAAAATGCATAAAGCATAGTATTTAAGAATAGAAACGTCCAACAGTTTTTAAATATACAAATAAATTAAATGATCATGAAAAACATACTTTTAAATTATTCATCTTCACCAGTTTGAAGAAATGATATTTATTGTAAGATATGATAAGTTACCTTATTATTTTACAGGAATAATCTTACTCCCAAATTCATAATAGATCACATTCTGACTGTTGGTAATATATTGTGAAGATTAGACAAAAGATTTGACTACTTACCTATATACTTATCTACTTAGCCTCTTCAATAATTAGAACTACTCCTCTGTCTTATATCACTGTCCCCTAAATGTTCCCATTTGGAAACTCACTTTTTCTACTAGTGGTAATGGGATTCAAGTAAGGCCCTTAGTTTGAAGATAATATAGTCCCTTGATGTACATAACCTGAGTAGTCAAGGAAAAGTTTCCAGGTACATCATAGCAACAAGAACAAAGAGCAACATCTCAGACCATTTCCCTACTGGCTAGTACATATGCTGGTATTTAACCCTTTTGTTACCAACCCAGCTGAAACCAGCTCTTGCTCTGAGTACAAATGTCTTGTTTTCATAAGTTTTGAATTAAAATCTTCCACCAAACCCTAGTCACAATTTATGTTCCTAACACTAGCTGAATGATGACTAAATTATTTTACTAAAATCTTTGTTATATTTAAAGTAATTGAAAGAAACACAGAGCATCTCAAAATAAATACAATAATGAAAGGGTTAATCCCATGCTCCTTTTTAGTGAGGACCATCAAAGTTCACTGATCTCCAGCTAGGCTACTCACAGGGGCAGAAGTAATGGTTTGTAACAGTTTATAAAACTTCAGTTTCCATTTCTCTTCTACCAAACTATTTATTTTCAAAACCTGGAAAAAGTCCCATAAAAAACTGGACAATTATCCCACTGCTAAACCAATTTCAGTCCATGAGTTTCAGTCCAAATCTTATCTTAGCAATCTCTCCAACTATCATACACCTACTACGATGTAAAATATGAATTTTATTCCTGTTTGAAACATAACTCCATCAGGCACAATATCTAACCTATGTCTATAAAATCCCATCACCTAAACAATTACTTCAACACCCAAAGACTCCCATTTATTTAAGCTTAAATTCATTCTTCTGTATTCATCTAAGTTTAAAATCTTTATCATCCACTTACTTCTCTCATCTATAATACCATCTTTCATTTTCTGTTGAGGACATTTATCACTACACAATGAAACTGCTCTGAAACTCTCCACCATTGTACCAATCTCACTGCTACAAGTACACAATTACCAAGTATAAGAACATATGCAATCACTTCAACATAATAAGAAACTGGTAACTAAATTATATATCTGCCATTATCTTCAAACAGTTCACTTCTGAGCTTGCTATGATCATCCCTAAATTCATTACTTATCTATAAGCATCTGTCCAAATCTACAGAAATGTACGACACTGTAACCTCTTTGACTCTAACAGGTAGTCATGAGGCATCACCAACTTGCAGTAATTGAAGCAGTGGATCAAAACAAGGTTATGTTTCCAAACATTTTTTTGACTATTGTTGACCTGATTACTTTTTAACTGCATTTTCTCCCATACTCAAATATGTAGATGAGTGATTCCTCCATTTTTCTTAGCCTTGGACATATAGTTTTCATCACCTGTAATATAGACATCTCACAGAAAACATGCATTAATTCCATAGACAGAGATTTCAAAAACATATTCTAACAAATGCATAACAATCTGCCTACATTCAACAACATATACAATTATTGCATATATGAAAGGAATGTTCATGCAATGTATCATCACAATATGCAACAATATCTAAAGATCCCATCTTTCAGGGCAACCTCACATATACAATGCTACCAATCTGGAATCTCAAAGACTAGGCTTCATCTTTAGGAATAGAAAATAAATTTACAAAATCCAGTTGTGGCTTATTGCCAAGAGTTAAACATCAGCACAGTACAACCATTAATCCACAAATAATCTGTTACTTTCTACTATTTCAATCTACTCTGCTCTTCTAAGCTAGCAAGCATCTGACCTGGTCAAAGTGATGTCCAACCTATCCATCTCTTGTTAACTCTCCATACCAACCAATATGCTGAATCATTTGTACCCATCACTGAGGTCTAAAGGAATGTTTCTGCCTACAGTTATAGCCTTACAAAGTTCAAAGTGAACATCATGGGCATTGATCTAGTTGGTCTGGTTGAAAAAGGATGAACTTTCATCTCTGATGATCATGATTAAATTGTGGAGTTGACTTGGGTCAACTTTAGCTTTATATCTAATTGATATTTACTGGTAAATTCTAAGGAGAAGTAAGCCCTAGATACTCAAAGCTTGCAAAACATATATGGTTTCTGATTGGAACCATCAGTAACAGGGAGAAACATGGATATTTCTATTCCCCACTTAAACATTGCTGATTTCTTCCCATGCATTTGATGTTGAGTGAAAGCTCAGAGTGGGATGGATAATTTCAAGTAATTTTTCCCTTGATACACACAAAAATGATACCTGCATTATTGACGCCTTAACAATTCACTGGTTTATGAAAGACTTGAACTTCCAAATACATCTTTCAAAGATGAATTCCTCCATATTTTCTAAACATTTATTTACTCATCCATATGTTCAATTTAGAAGTAAAGCAACTGAAAATTAACTGTGTAAACAACTATTGTTAGCTTCTCAAAATGATACATCATGTCATAGGAGAGGCAGTTTCAGGTGTGAGAAATGTAGTGCATAAAGATAAAAGTTGTTTCATTCAACTGCTAAGGCCTATGAGAATAACAATATATCCTGCGGGTTGCAGGTTCATTAGTGGTATCCAAATTAGACATGTGTCTGTGTATTTCTCAAACAATCAGCTATAGAAAGAAAGAGCACACCATTATGAAGGCTCTGAAAATTAAATAAAAAAAGCAAAATATGCTCATTAGATGTCCATTGATCAATAAATTAGAGGATGAATCAGCAGAAAAGAGGAGGGGTTGAGAAAGATGTGAACGACTAAATTCATTTTGCTTTTACTTGTGTACATAGGCTCTTCTTTGTCCATTAGTAACTAAGATTATTTAGTGTGTCTGCTGATAATTATATTCACACATTTTGAATAGGACTCAGAATATCATGCTACCACAAGTTTCTATTCCTAGCATTTTGATTCAGGGTTCTATTCAAATATTCAATTGTTCTTATCATTTGACCACTTGCTTCTTAATGCATTACCTTTTTTTTTATTTATATTTTTTGACATTCACTTAGCTAAACTTACATAGGTAGAATTGGTTTATATCTGAATATTTGAATAAAGTTTTTTCATACTATGACAAAGATGTAAATGGCTGATGTACTTTTCCTAACAACAACCACTAAACTGTATAAAGAACAATGATACCTAATTTACAGAGAGGTTCATAAGACAAAGCATTCCTTTAATTAAGCTGTATGTTACAATAAAAGAGCTGTAGAAATATTTCCCCCTATAAATGAAGAACCCTTCTGTTCTTTCTTTACGTAGTCCTTGTTATAGATGACAATGATATACCATTACAATTATGTACGAAAATAAACTTTGTTGAGGTGGGGGTGTGGGCAAATTGAAACCATTATATCAGTGGTATTTATCTTAGCAACTCCTCAGTAGTTTTAATCAATAAAAGAATTATAATTGTTAATGCAACAGAAAATAATGCAATTGTAGCAGTTATTGAGGTGACTGAGCTACCTGTTACATCAACGTACAGCAAAAGAAAGGACTGAATGATGAATAAAATGACTGTTTCTGCAAGGCCCTCTTACATATATATTGTGGAAGAGAAATGACTGAACTGGAACAAAGATGTTATGCAAGTGGAGGAAGACAGACCAGCACAGAAGTACCAAGCAATGCAAGTGGGAGGAACCTGCAGGTAAAATAAAAAGTAAAACATGGGAAGAAGCAGTTAAAGCTGATCTCAAATGACGAAACCTCAGGAAGATGACAAAGCACTGTAAAAAGTGATGAGGTACTCTACTAGAAAGACTCAATCTACTCCATTTCAGTATAGAACAATAAGTATGTGATGATGTAGGGATAACAAGCATATAACAGTGCTGTTGCCAAGCTAAGATATAGTGTTCAAATCCTGAAGGTGATGTTACAACATTTTCCCATCTTATTCATTGATATCATTAAGTATATAATACTATAACTTGAATACTATGTGGACTTAGATTGCAGTTGATAAATCACTATCATGTTATTGTAGCTATTTAATTTAAAGAGCTAATTTAGGTGCTAAAAGGTTGAGACATTGTTTTATTGTAGTGGTTAACACAACTGTATGGTTTAGAGTAGTCATGGTGTTTGAATTCCACAGGTGATGCTACAAAATGTTTCCAAGTTACGTATGAGTGTATGTATGTATGTGATTATTCAGTTTTATTTCAAGATTTCTTGCAAATAGAAAAAGAGTCTGTTTCAACATCAACAGTGTATTTTTGAATGTATATATGCATATATGCAGATTTGTATGTCTTGTTTTATGTATGCATTCTCATACATATACTTGCATATCTAGACATGATCATATATACTTAAATGATAAACTTCTGGAAAATTTGACAAACTTTTACAGTTCCAGTGATGGATTGGATCTGTAGTCTTCAAATCAGCTTTCTCCTTTCTGGTTTTAAAAAGCTTAATTTCTCAAGATTGGTACTTAGGCAATGTGTTACATTTCTCAGTGCTGCAATGAGTACAGGTATAAACTTGAATTTGTAATCTGGATGGAGTAACTGCAAATTTCTCAACAGTTCAGCATAGGTATTTTCTTTACCATTGAACTTTAGCTTTATGTTAATGTACATGTTAACATATGCCAGTGGCATGTAAGAGCACCCATTAAACTCTCAGAGTGGCTGGCATTAGGAAGGGCATCCAGCTGCAGAAACCATGCCAAATCAAACTGGAGTCTGGTGCAGCCTTCCAGCTTGCCAGCCCTGGTCAAACCGTCCAGCCCATGCCAATGGATGTTAAATGATGATGATGATGACGATGCTGGACAGTTGATTTCCACAACTGTAGTTTCTGTTCTCTATCCCAAATCATTATGTCAGGTCTATTGTGTTTTAAATTTTATTAAGGTTTTCACTGGGATATTCCACCAGTACTCCTCTTTAGTATGAGTGGCTATTGTTTCCACCATATTGTGGGTTCTTATTTCTTTGTCCTTGGGGTTATCCTTCTGATGGATCTCGTTATATTGTGTCCTAGCTGCAACATCATGTCACATTGGTAGATAATACCGTGATGACATTTTCGGACACCTCCTTATGATCTGGTTGATATCTTTGGTGTTAACACCACAAAGTCTACATTGGTTGGCATATTTTTCTGCTTTCCTGCATTTGTATGCATGTATGTTCTTACTCACAAGACCAGGAGACCCAACTTCAGTCATGAATGACTATGGGATTGCACCTAGAAAATTACTCTCTGAGGCACAAGTCTGGGCAAAGTTGTTTGTGGAAGGCCAGCAGTCACTCATGCATACCAGCCTCCCCTCTCCACACCACTGGTATTATCCAAGGGAAAGGCAAAGGCCAATACAGTTTGGCACCAGTGATGTTGCAACTCATTTTTACAGTTGAGTTAACTGAAGCAACGTGAAATAAAGTGTCTTGCTCAAGAACACAACATGCAGCCTGGTCTGGGAATCGAACTCACAACCTCACGATCGTAAGCTTGACGCTCTAACCACTGAGCCATGCACCTTCACAAGATCAATAGCACCAATTATTATTGGTTAGGGTTAGGGTTAAGGTTATAAATGTGAATTTATAATCTGGATATAGAAGCTGGAGTTTTCAAAGCAGTTGTTTTTAGTTACCCTCTTCCTCTTTGATTTTCAAAGAGATATTCACATCAACAGGACAGCTGTCCTCTATGACAGTACATAATTTTTCTTGTCTGTCACAAATAACAATATCCGGACTGTTATGTTTACAATTGACAGATGTCTTGATGGGAATGTTCCACCAGTATTACTTGTGTTGATGTTTGTGTATGTATTCAATAACAAGGGAAATATCTATATTTATTCCAGAATATCTATATTTATTATGAATGTCATTATATATTGTTTTTGCAATATCATCGGGTTGCATACTAAAGTAGAATCCTGATGACATTTTTGGGCAGCTGCTAATCACCCGTGTGTTGTATTCCACAGAAATATGTCATAATCTACATTTTCAGTTGCATCTTTGAGCTTCAAGGGCCTTACTATCTCCTTTGTTTAACAAGTATTTCATATGTATGTATGAATGTATGTATTATGTACATATGTATGTGTGTATGTAAGTATGTATGTATGTATTATGTACATATGCATGCATACATGTATGTAGGGATGTCTGTATATCTGCATATGCGTGTATATGTGTGTGTGTTCATAAAAGAATTTAGAAGATCTAAGTCTGCCAAGTCTATCTATGGAGGCTACTAACTTCCTCTTTTTCTTTTAATATTCAGATTTGATATTCACAGTTTGAGCTGCTTCATTCTAGGTCAGCATTTTCTAATTCATCTTTATTTCTACTATTTCCATCTGATCATCACTCTTAATGCATGCATCATTGCAACCAGACTACCACACCAGGACACCGTATACTTTCATTGTCAAGAAACACATTTTCTGGATAACTATATGTGCAGTTGCAGCAGTGTAGTATGAAGTCTCTCTCTTTCACTTTCTTTCTCTCCATTCTTTCTCTTTTCTCCTCTCTCTGTATTCCTCTTTCTTGTCAAGAATATATTCACACCAAGAAAGGTGAGTAATGCAAGAAACTTTTCCATATGAGTGTCAGTACTGCACATGATTATGTGTGTGTGTGTGTGTGTGTGTGTGTGTGTGTGTGTGTGTGTGTGTGTGTGCATGCATGCATGCATGTGCATGCCTGTCTGAGAATGCATATATCTGTGTGTGTATGTGTACGTGCATATGTATACATATGCAACAGACCCCTACAAAGCTTCTGTCTACCAAATTCCATTCTAAAGCTATTGGTCAGCCTAAGGCTATTGTAGTAGACCAGGACCAAGTGTTGCACAGTGGGATCAAACTTAGAACCACTTACTTGTAGAGTGAAGATCTTGTGCAGCATACATACATACATACATACATACATACATACATACATACATGCATGCATGCTTACATACATACATACATACATACATACATACATACATACATATGAAATATCT
>NC_068981.1:37494413-37501886 GCF_001194135.2 Octopus bimaculoides
AAGATCTTGTGCAGCATACATACATACATACATACATACATACATACATACATACATGCATGCATGCTTACATACATACATACATACATACATACATACATACATACATATGAAATATCTATTAAACAAAATAGACAGTCAAGCCCTTAGAGCTCAAAGATGCAACTGAAAATGTAGATTATGTCATATTTCTGTGGAATACTCATATAACATAACAGGCTGAGTATACTTGTTTGTGACAGATAAGATCAGAATGTACAATTACAGAGGTCAGCTGCCCTGATGATGTGAATATCTCTTCAAAAGATCAAAGAGAAGAGAATAATTGCGGGCAATGACTTGAAACCATCAATTTTTATACTCAAATTTTAATTCACATTACTATAAGTAATTACTGGTGCGCTTGGTTTTGTTGGTAAATGACTAAGTAACAATCTCGAAAAGCTACGGTTTTTAGAAAAAGAAATCAACCAGTAAACATGCACATTGCAAATAGTTTCTGAAAGCAGAATACTAAAATATGCAAGACTTTTCTGGAATTCAAAATGTAATATTGCTTTTTTCATCTACGTTCCAATGATAAAGCATTGTATCTTTGTTTGAAACTAGCTCCTTCCTTACATGGAATTTTAAACAGAAGAGAACATACATACATACATACAAACATACATGCATAAATATATACATATGTATACGCACACACACACATTCATACAAGCAAAAATGTTTGTTCTAAAATTTTTCTAAGAGATCAACACAGTACATGTACTAACAAGTAATGTTCATAGCCACTTCCACATAGCTGTCCATTCAAACAGACTTTACTGCGGTATTTTAACTCCAAGAGGAGACCTCCTCTAGCTGGCTAATGATGCACTGCAATATCTCAGATGCAGTTGTGCATCATTAACCTACTAGAGGAGATGTCCTCTTGGGGGTTAAAAAATTGCAGTAAGGTCCATTCGAATGGACAGCCATATTGAAGTGGCTGCAAACATTACTTTATATATTCATACACTTATACAAACATAATTGCATACCTTTCTTTTATACACATCTGTATATAAGTATGGTTAGGAAGTTAACTTTGCAAACATGAGTTCACAGTTTCTATTCTATTGCATCGTTTCTGAGGCAAGTGTTATTTTCTATAAACTCAAGTCAACTTATGTTTTGTGAACAAAATTGGATACATGTAAACTGTGTGGAAGTCTGTTGGTTGAATTGTCACATTGGTTCTATTACTGAAATACATTGGGAGCACATATGTCTGCACAATACTCAGCCATATACATGCTTCAGTTAATCAAACAACTGAACATCCATAGTTAGAAATTCTGACTGAGACCCACCCTTATAACTCTCTCTCATTCTCTCTCTCTCTCTCTCTCTCTCTCTCTCTCTCTCTCTCTCTCTCTCTCTCTCTCTCTCTCTCTCTCTCTCTCTCTCTCTCTCTCTCTCTCTCTCCATATATATATATATATATATTCTTTTTTTACTATAGTTTCAGCTGAGAGCTGCGGCCATGCTGATGCACCATATATATATATATATTATAATGTTAGGGAATTACAAAATCCGAACTTACAAGGAAATACAATTTGATAATATCAAATTGAGTTGTATACTGAAAAATATTTAAATAATTTAGAGAAGCACCACCATGGTGCAACTCGCACGAAGAAGATCAGACACCGTCAAGAAAAGTGTACTATACAAAACTAGTCTGCAAATCTAAAAAAATCCAAGGGAGAATTTATAATACATAAAATCTATGAAATATTGGACTAAGATATTTCCGACTGTTATGTGGCCATGAAGCGCGCGTAATCTTTCTTCCACTTTCGTTTCTTAAACGCAACCGATTTTAATTCTTAATCCAATATTTCATAGATTTTTATGTATTATAAAATCTCCCTTGGATTTTTTAGATTTTTAAATTAGTTTTGTATAGTACACTTTTCTTGATGGTGTCTGATCTCCTTCATCAGTCGAGTTGCACCATGGTGGTTCTTCTCTAAATTATTAAAATATATATAAATATATCATTGCTATTATGTAAAAGTGTTGTAAGTCCAAAACGTTGCTTTTTCAGAAAATGAGAAAATAGTTCTTCCATTCCATAGCAAAACCGTTGTACTACACCTTGACAATTTCTGATATCTTGGCATCTGAAGCAGCTGGAGATACGATAGTTTGAACCCAAAGAACTGGCTATTGCAAGTTAAAATAAATATTGAAAAAACACATTTGGCCAAATTTGGACATATGACAGTTTAACATAATCCTTTGGGAGAGGGGTCCAGTCGATTAGATCGACCCCAGTATGCAACTGGTACTTAATTTATCAACTCCAAAAGGATTAAAAGCAAAGTCAACTTTGGTGGAATTTGAACTCAGAATGTAGTAACGGGTGAAATACCTGCTCGGATGGTGCTGTCAGCACTCCACTGACATGGGTGCCAGTCATAAAATTTGGTTCTGTTTCGATCTTACTTGCCCCAACAGGTCTCCGCAAGCTGAGTTTAGTGTCCAATGAAGGAAGGTTGGCATGGCTGCCGGTCAACGATATATATATATATATATGGGAGAATATACAAATAATAACAACAGACGAGGACAGGTGGTGTAAATAACAAAAGTATATATTAGTATGACGCTTGGGAATACGGAAAGTCTTTGACGTTTCGAGCTACGCTCTTCAACAGAAAGAATACGGAGACAAGGAGAAAAACACGGAGAAAAAAAAATTGAATAGTGTTCAGTCAACGGTCAATCATAATAATGTAATAATATATATATATATATATATATATATATATATATACTTCTACATATATGTGTTTACAGATATGTATATATATTATATGTGTATGTGTATGTGAGTAGGTGTCATATATATATGTCCAGCAGTTGCCTGCATGGGAAAATGGATGTTAAATGATGATGAACGATGATGGTATATAAGTAATGTCTGTATATCCACATCTGTATGTCTCCATCTCTCCCTCTCTCTTTCTATGTGTCTACACATACATTATAGATGCACATATGCATACATGTATATATATATGTGTGTATACATAAATATACATATGTGTATATGTGAATATGCATATATATATATATATATATATATATATATATATATATATATATATATATATATATATATATATATATATATATATATATATATATATATATATATATATATATATATATATATATATATATATATATATATATGCACATACACTCATTTATTTATAAATGTATATACATTCATAAACACATATACATATATATGCACATATATATATGTTTGTATTTGCTTATATACTCTTGTATATAAATAAATAATAATAATAATAATAATAATAATAATCTACTTCTGTACACATGGGAAAAATTTTCTTTTAGACATGTATCATTTAAAGCATGACTGTGTTCCAGTTTTATGTTGCCTTTTTTTATAAAGGAATTTGCATTGTATTTTGCTTGGATATAGTTTACATAACCCTTGACTTTTACTCTTTTTTAAAATTATATTTGAGATATAACAATGTGGCTGAGGGAAATTATCAACTAAATTTTTTTATACCAAACTTTACTTTAAATTTTTTTTTATCATAGTATAAGTAATATTTTCTTGTTCTAAATATATTGGCTGTGGATGACACATTGGTATTCGTCTATTCCTGCATGAAATGTATAAAATCTATAACTTTGTACTTTTGCATATGTATGTATAAATGAATTGGTCATCTGCTTTTAGTTTGGAGTTTGTAGTTGAATTTGATATTTTTCAAACAAAATTATACACCTATATCATCATCATCGTTTAACGTCCGCTTTCCATGCTAGCATGGGTTGGACGATTTGACTGAGGACTGGTGAACCAGATGGCTACACCAGGCTCCAATCTGATTTGGCAGAGTTTCTACGGCTGGATGCCCTTTTAACGCCAATCGCTCTGAGAGTGTAGTGGGTACTTTTATGTGTCTTCGGCACGAAGGCCAGTCAGGCAGTACTGGTAACGACTACACTCACGTATTTTACGTGCCACCTGCAGAGGAGCCAGTCCAGCAGCAATGGCAACGATCTCGCTCGAATGTCTTTACACGTGCCACCGGCACAAGTGCCAGGAAGGCGACGCTGGGCACAGGTGCCATCACGATTTCGTTTTCACTTGCCCCAACAGGTTTTCTCAAGCCGAGTTTAGTGTCCAATGAAGGAGATGACGTTGGCATGGGTACCAGTCGTCGAATTTAGTTCGATTTCGATTTCACTTGCTTCAACAGGTCTTCACAAGTGGAGTTTAGTATCCAATGAAGGAAGGTACACATAAGTAGGCTAGCTACACCCCTGGCAGAGGCCTTGGATTTAGGTCTCACTTGGCTTGCCGGGTCTTCTCACGCACAGCATATTTCCAAAGGTCTCGGTCAGAAGTCATTGCCTCGGTGAGGCCCAATGTACGAAGGTCATATAATGTAATATAAATGTATATATATATACATTTATGCTACATAAATGTATATATTATATATGTCACTATGATATCAGCTCACACTGAACCCAAAGGCACTGCAATCCCAGAGTCACAGGCAGTGAGAGACTTGGGGATCAGTATGTATAATAATGAATCATTCCATTTACCCATTACCAAGATGGCAACAAAGTGCAGACTGTTGGTAGGATGGATACTAAGGTCCTTTAGGGTAACAGACCAAGAAGTCATATTAGCCCCATGAAAGACCTTTGTTCTTAGCCACCTGGACTATTAATATCAGCTGAGGTCTCTGTGTTGTGTCAAACTAACTGTGAAGTTTGAAGTGATCAAACCTTATTACACTAAAACGATTGCTACAGTGCAATAGATGAACTACAGGGGAGGCTAAAACAAAACTACAGGCTTTGCTTCCTAGAGTGAAAATGTGAGAGGTATGTAATAATGTACACGTGGAAAATTCTGGAAGGGCTAGTTCCTAACTTCAGCATCAAGAGTTATAGAAATGCCCATACTGGACACCACTGCATAGTACCAAAAGTACTGTGTGCTCTGTCTAAAGTGAGAACCAGGTACTGTAACAGCTTGGGGTTCAAAAGCCCATAGCATAATACCAGGTGAATAAGCATCTCAGCATGAAATGCAAATGAGGACAGAGGTGTTAAACTCCTTCATACAAAAAATGACAACATGACAAAGTGATGGAGGTGCTCCAGCATGACTGCAGTGGCATAGCTGAAAGACATAAAAGAAATAAACGAAGTATATATGTGTGTGTGTGTGTGTGTGCTTATATTTATATAAATAAAAACATGTATGTATGTATTTATGTATGTTTGTATGTATGTATGTAAGTATGTATGTATGCATGTATGTATGAATGTATATACATATGTATTGCAGTAGAAACTGATCAAAACGGCAAGCAAGGTGAGGTCACCTGTCACATTTAGGAGAGCAGTACATCTAAATATGAGCTGAGTTCAATTATGGCAATCTGTCCAAGCCATGGCAGCAAAGAAGGCTGGTGTAAGATAATAATTATGATGTTGATAATGATAATGATGATGATGATGATGATGATGATAAAGAGGATAATGTTGATATAAACATATAAATATTTACATACATACATGCTTAAACACACACACACACACACACACACACACACACACACACACACACACACACACACACACATGCATGTGTACCCATATCTGAGTTTTATGTATCTGCTCTGTTGTGGTTTTCTTTATAATGTCTTCATGTATTCGATAAACAGAATGTTCTTAGTTTATGCAGTTGAAATGAAGTACAATTTGTCTTTAAGTGTTTATAGTTATTGTACTGAATATCTTTTGGTATTGTATTATACTTTAATCTACTAATTCATGTATAGATGCATAATTGATCACTGTGAATTAATGAATTAATTTATTTTTGTAGGTTTTCAAATATTTCTAGAAGAGAAACTAAATGCTGTCTGAGTAGCGATTTTAGATATGACTACATTTGTGCTGAAATTTGCAATCTTATAGCTACTAATCAAGACTGGAAGCTAGAGAGATTCATTCAATAAATTTTCTAATCATAGAAAGAAAGAAGATATTCTGTGAAACGTAATTCTCATCATCATCATCATTGTTTTAACATCCAATTTTATAAGCTTGTATGTGTTAGAGATTATTGATGTAGACTATCTATGCCTGGATGCCCTTGCTGTTGCCAACTCATAGCTGTTTCCATGCTAGCTGATATTTCCCTGTGCTCGGACATGTTTTTACAAAATATTGAAAGTGAATGATACTGCTTCTACAACAGTGGCACTTATTACAGCTATCACATGATATCAAAACAAGAAGACACAAAAACATTTATATTTACATTTACACACACTATACATATGTTATATATGTGTGTGTGTGTGTACATATATACGTGTGTGTGTGTGTGTGTGTGTGTGTTTATATATAAGTGCAAAAATGAGGGTGTCATAAGAAGCTTGCTTCTCAACCATATGTTCCTGAGTCCAGTCCCACTGCTTGGCACATTGGGTAAGTATCTTCTACTATCACCTCAGTCATTATTGGTTAGGGCATTGTTGTAGTAAGAGGCTGCCTTATTGAAAATTTCTTTTGAGGAAGAGAGGTTAGAGACTCTGTTACTAATGTTAGTTATCAGGTTTCTAAATACTGCAGGAGATTCACAAGACTGTTCATGTATATAGGAAAGTTTTTCATTAGGCTTATGGTTGGGTTTATAAGAGGGGGTGTTCAGGTCAATTAGGCCCCAAAATCACAGTCACTACTAATCTGTCTAAAGTTGAATTTTTTAGATGATTTTCTAGGCCTGAACTCCTCTTCTGAATAATGTCCTAGTGTTGTATGATCTAACAGTTATGTGCATTTAGTTGATTTATATTCAATCGATTGCAGCACATGTTCATCCATTCATTTCTATGCAGCTTTGTCACCCATATGGATGGGTGAAGCTTGTCAAGTAATGAGTTAACTAGCTTAGTATCATTTGATTACTTGACAAGTCTATATTCAACTCTGCTTTAGATAATGCCTGATGGGCATGAGCATAACATTATGTATGATGTAATCCATAATATTGTATTATGCTTACAGTAGATAATGATTCTAAGTGAAACAATTGTCACAAAATTTAAAACAAAGTCGCTTGTTTCTCACTATCATTATTTCATTGCATGCCAAGGTTTCTACTATTCATCAAATTACTGTAAACAATTTGAAATAGAAATTACCCAAAGGCAGTGAATGGTTTTCATTTTTGCTTTAAAACTGATAATGGATTACTTCACTGTCTGCTGTGTGATTCTGTCTAGCTAACCACTGGCATGATATAAGTTGATATGCCTTAATTCTTTATGAATCCTACATAATCGAATATATATATATATATATATATATATATATATATATATATATATATATATA
>NC_068981.1:37501896-37502387 GCF_001194135.2 Octopus bimaculoides
TATATACATCATCATCATCATTGTTTAACATCCGCTTTCCATGCTAGCATGGGTTGGATGAATTGACTGAGGACTGGTGAGCCAGATGGCTACACCAGGTTCCAATATGATTTGGCAGAGTTTAAATACGGCTGGATGCCCTTTCTAACGCCAACCACTCCGAGAGTGTAGTAGGTGCTTTTACGTGCTACTGGCATGAAGGCCAGTCAGGTGGTACTGGAAATGGCCATGCTCAAAATGGTGTATTTTACATGCCACCTGCACGGGAGCCAGTCCAGCACCACTGGCAAATATATATATATATACATATATATATATGTATATATATTCCATTATATAGGATTCATAAAGAATTAAGGCACATCAACTATATATATATATATATATATATATATATACATATAGTGTAGTATATTGCCACTTAAGTGTGGCTGACCCCTAGGGGTGGATGTTACTGTTGCTTTTAGCCCCTAAGCAACAGTAACATCCAC
>NC_068981.1:37503042-37512169 GCF_001194135.2 Octopus bimaculoides
GTGTGTGTGTGTGTGTGTGTGTGCATGCATAAATACATATTTTCACAGATATTTTCTTTATATGGGTATATTCACAATATTGGAACACATATATTCTAAAAAAGAATAAGAAATTTGAGAGATTCACTGTAGTTCTATCGAGTATTTAGTTTTTAATCAGAACTCATGCATCTTCCACATATGAAAGTTGAATAAATATCAATTTTCTATTGATTTTCTATTATTTTAGTTTCAAAAGTAGTGTTAAAAAAAAAAAGGTAAAAGCAACTAGACAG
Source organism: Octopus bimaculoides (assembly GCF_001194135.2). Lineage (NCBI taxonomy): Eukaryota > Metazoa > Mollusca > Cephalopoda > Octopoda > Octopodidae > Octopus > Octopus bimaculoides. Next base: position 37,503,318 of record NC_068981.1, read on the forward strand.
TGATGAATATGTATGTTTATATAAACATCAATCTATTTATCTATCTATCTGTCTGTCTCTCTGCCTGCCTGTCTGTCTCTCTGCCAAGTCTGTCTGCCTGTCTGTCTGCCTGTCTGTCTGCCTGTCTGTCTGTCTGTCTGTCTATATGTATGTATGTATGTTTGTATGTATGTTTGTATGTATGTATGTATGTATGTATGTATGTATATAATGCATATTATATATATATTATATACGTAAACGCAAACACTCACACATACATACATGTATGCTCTGGCACTTGTTACCACCATTTTTACCTCCCTTCCAACTACTCTTGCCCACCCACTTATAATGTAGGGGTAGCTATGTTTCTCTTCTATAACAAGATACCTGTGCTATTTTCTCTATCATGCTTCAGCCTTCAATAGTGGTATAAAGTCACTTTCTCCTCTTTAAATATACTTTTACTTAGTCAAGGGGGCTGTTTTGTCTAATTTTAGCTTTGTGTCATTGTCTTGGCAGTTACTTGGCGATCGTACAAGTGCTAGTAGCACAAAGATGTACCCAGTACACTCTGTAAAGTGGTTGGTGTTAGGAAGGTATCCAGTCATAGAAATTGTTCTAAAGCTGACATTAGAGCCTGATGTGACTCTGCAGCTCATTAGATCTTGTTGAGCCATTCAAGATCTGCCAGCATAGAAAACAGATATTAAATGATGTTGATGATGATGATGATGATGACGATGATGATAACATACAGGTGCAGGCGAGGGTACATTGTTGAGAAGTTTGCTTTCCAACTTCAAGGTTTCAGATTCTTCCTCCCTACACAGCAACTTGTTTAAGTGTGTTCTTCTATAGCACTGAAAGAGCCTGAAAGAAGCCCATCGTAAATATGAATATGAGTATATGTATGCATGGGTATGTATGACTGTTTATTGCATTCGGACTCTATATTAAATGAGTGCTACAAATGTGTGGTCGTCACTTCTGGCAACAAATCATCTGCTCACTTTGTGTCTTTGATTATGAGTAAAATAAGGGATCACTTACTAGAAAGATAGGTAAGAATTAGTGATAAGAAGAGGATCAGTTATTGTAAAACCTTGATAATATATTCATCTAACCCATGTTAGGATGAAAAATGGGCATAAAATGAGCAAATATACATTCCATCTGTATGTTCATGCACACACAAGTATCTTGTCTATATTGTTATTCTAAAAGTTAATTTTTTTTTTTAAATTTCATACAGAGATATATCATAGTCCTATATGATTTTCAATTAATTGTTGAGTACAGTCAGCGAACAAATGCTTTTATCAAATGAACTGGTATGTGCTTTGTGGGATTTATGACTGCTTCCATATAAATCTCTCCTAAATGAATATCTTTGGCAGAGAGTACTCTGGACGTATTTTCACTATCCCAATAAGATAAGGTTTTCCTACCCCCTTGTGCATTCCAGTTCCTTTATGTTCAACCTTTCATGATGAACAGCTTTCTATAGTAAAGTCTTATAGGAACTTGTCTCTTTCAACAACAGCTAATGAAATGAACAGTTGTAGTAATATCTAGATGTTATACAAGATATGACATGCAAGGTATGCCACAAAGTATATTCTTTATCTGTGTATAGTTGAAATTCATTCCTTTTTTAATTATCATTTATTCATTTCAGTTACTTGAATGAGGTACTCCCTTGAAGGGTTTTTAATTGAACAGGTTGAGCCCCCCACCCACCACATGACTTATCTTTTTTTTTTAATCCTGGTACTTATACAATCGGTCTCTTTTACCAAACACCTAAGTTGTGAGGATGTAAACACACCAACACCAGTTTTCAAGCTGTGGGGTGGGGGACAGACATAGACACAAAAACACACACACATAGATGCATACATATATATATATATATATATATATACAATGAGTTTCTTTCAGTTTCTGTCTACCAAAGCTTTGGTCAGCCCAAGGCTATAGTAGAAGACACTTGTCCAAGGTGCCACACAGTGGGACTGAACCTGAGACCATGTGATTCAGAAGCACACCTGCACCTTTGCATGTTTTTATTTCATATAGACTTGGTCTTAGACTAAACAAATTTCTAATTGTTGAAAAATCCTTATGAATTGATTAGACAAAGTAGGATGTGCTTTGGCAAGTTTAATTTTGTCAGGTTACTACACACACACACACACACACACACACACACACACACACACACACACACACATCTCTATCAGTAAAAGGAAATCCAAAGAAATTCATGTGGCAATCTAAAGTAGAGTTAAATGTTGGAGTTCCAGTTTCAAATTTTGAGGAAGTCAACATAAGTTTTTGATGTGTTGTTCATTGTATTTACACTATGTGTGTGTGCATATTTGTATATATGTGCATATGCATGTATATTTATATATATCATCATCGTTTAATGTCAGCTTTCATATACATGTAGTTGGAATTTACAGAAAAAAAAAACAAGGTAAAAGACGAAGACGGGTGAGTAAATAACAAACAGATGTATTAGTTTAACGCTTAGGAAGTGAGAAAGTCTTTTACATTATGGGCCTATGCTCTTCAACAGAAATAAACAGAGCGAGAAAATAAAATAAAATAAAATATGTATACATACATGGATACATGTATGTGTATATGTGCCTATGTATGAACACATGCTATGCCAGCCTTGCTCCTCAGTCAATAGCTGATGAAAATATATGGTAACCTTGTTTATATCTTGTTCTATGTGTTTTATCTGTTGGCCATGCTTAATTTTTCTTTAATTTCATGTTTCCAAGACTGAGTGATTTTTCCTGCTATATGGCAATTGCTCCTGTAATAAATGGTGCACTTTACAAAACACTCAGTTAACAGAAATATATTGAAATTTTCACATATATTGTTGATGTTCAGACAAGTACCATCCTGTAGATGATGATGGTGGTGATGAAGATGATGTCAATGACAATGATGTTGACAAAAAACACGACAATGAAAATGATGATGATGATGGTGATTTTTATTTTTCTGAGGAAGATGAAAATGATATGAAAATATAGGGTAAAAATATTGGGTTGTTTTTGGTCTATAATTTAATTTTGTATCTATAGATAGTCTTTATTCTAAAAATACTTTACAATGTTTTTCTATATCTTTGTTCAGTTGCTAGACAGACATTCTTCTGCTGTGCCAGAGGACCAGAATATGAAATAGTTTCTGATTTATTCACTTCTATTTTATAGGAGACATACCATGTCTTACTACCCTACTTTTAATTCCTAGTTCAAAGAAATTATAAGCAAAAGTTCTCTATACTGTCAACAATATCTTGTTATTGTTTCATGTATTGAAACTTGTTGAAGCTAATCTTAATAATTTGCTTAAGTTTCAAACGTAAGTTATTCACTTTTTTCCTCATTGATTGATGTTCGTTTTTTGCTTTTTCCTTTTTGCTCAAAACTTCCCTACAACAGTCTCAACAATTTTTTTTTTTAGAAATAACAACAAAATAGATAAATAAATAAAAGAAATATATCCAGACATTTCCATTGATATATTGATTGTGCTTGAGAAAGAAATTAAAGAAAAATAAACAAAGACAAAATTAAATAAAAAGTAATGTAATTATGCATACTTATTTCTAGGTTACCATATTTAGCTTCAAGAGAATTGTGGAGAAAAGTTGTGCATAAGTAGACATTAACACAAAATAGTGTTTAGGGTATATTTACATCTAAATTTGTACATTTTGTAGCTTAAGGTATAAGTTGTTAAAAATTCAGTAATACTTATAAAGATAAGTATGTTTAAAGTTAGATAAGTACATTTAAAAAAAGAACATTTCCATAAACTGTTTTCCAATAGTTGTGTTTGTTTTTCTTATAACTAATGACCACTGATAGCTTGAGAATCATAATAAAATAAACTGCTATGTGTTTATAACAATATTTTCTTTTAGATTAATAAGAAAATGAATGTATACTCACATAAAAAATACATATATGAAACAAGTTTTATGGTGTTACATTTTCAGGTTTATTTTCAAATTTAAATATTAGTTTATTTGAAGTAAAAAGGAAATAAAAAGTTTCTGATATTTTACAATATTTTTTGACTAAAATGGAAATTTTTATTGAAAAACGAATAATATGCTACAATTTAAAGTAAATAGAGAAATTTGTCAATAGGCAAGATGACAAAAATATGTGACAAACAAATATTCTTATTCTTTAATTTTCTTTTCCTTTCTTTCAATCAGTTGACTATGGCCATGCTGGAACATTACTTTCGAGGGCTTTAGTCGATCATATTGATCGAATATTTATTATGTCTGGTATATATCATATCAGACTTTATTTTTTTGTTCTGTTAAGTTATATATCAGCAACGTTTTTGAATGTAAGGTGGCAGGTGCACAGACACATGCAAACACACAGAAACATGTAAACACCCAACACTTGCACACACACACACACACACACACACACACACATATATATATAACAAGATTCCTCACAGTTTCCATCTGTATTTCACTTCACAAGACATTAGTCAACCTAAGTTTATATTACAGATACTTGCTTAAGATGTGAAGGTGCAAACCAAGCCTGAAGCCACATTGTTGCTAAGCAAACTTCTTAATAACAAAACGATGCCCAACCATAATAGCTAAAAATAATTTAGTAGCTATATTTTATACCTCAGTCAAAGAGAATGCTCTTCTCCATGGCATTGGCAGCCTCCCCAAAAGAGATCAGATTGATGCAGAATATTTTCACTTTATACATTTGTAATCGTTATCTGCAGAAGAATATGGTAAGTGAGGGATTGAGCCTTTGAAGAAAAATATGTCTTTCTCTTTGCTTCATGTTAGATAAATAAGCAGATAATTATTATGAAAAGCATCCAGCTTTCAAACTCTTTTAGTAAGTTTTTTCAAAATGCCTGAATTTACAGCATATGATGTGAAGCCATAGCAATAATATCATCATTCTATTTTCTTCATGCTATCTAAATAACTAAATTATTGTCATGAAAAGCATTTAAAAATACAGCTATCACTCAGAAGCAATTATGATTAGGTAGCATGTACTATAAGTTCACTAATTTTTAAGTACCCATATAGTTACAAGCAGCCACAAACACCCGATGGATCCTGTTATGCTTGACCCCTTGGAATATCCAGGCTGTGACAGTTTGAAAGCACTGAGTTGGTACCTTCTATTTATTACACCAGAATGAAAGAAATTGAAGTGGAACATTGTGGGGATTTTAATTCATCCAGAATAAACATGCTTTTTGATTGATGCTCTAACAACTCTGCCAATATATCATCTTCAAGCTTTAAAAATTTTCATCAGAAATATGTTGAGATGTCTGAATTTGTAGTTTGCTACATTCAATTAGACCAGTGCTTGGTCTAATCGAATATGATATATATATATGTGTGTGTGTGTGTGTGTGTGTGTGTGTATGTTGTATTTGTGTGTGTTTGTATGTATTCATGTATGTATGTACATATATGCACACACACACACACACACACACACACACACACACACACACACACATATATATATATATATATATATATGTATGTATGTATAAATGTATGTATGCGTGTATGCTTATGTATATATTCACACGTGCACATATATTTATGTAGAGAAAGAGAGAGAGACAGACAGTGTATACAGGCTTGAAGGTGACTGTATAATTAAAAATAATATTCTAAACATATAATTACTTACATGTGTACATGAATATGTTCTTATTGATGCCTTTGTATGTGTGTACGCACATGCATATGTATGTCTGCATCTTCCATTCTCTTAGGCAAATCTTATTCAGGCTTAACTGATTTAATTTTATGTAAGCTCATGAAATAATATTTTTACTTTCATTTACATATGCAATTTTCAGCTTTTTAATTAAATTGCTTTCGAGTGGCAATATCATTTATTTAAATTTATATAAATGACAAATATCACATGAGTGGCTTTTAAAGTTATTTTTAGTGAGCAAAATAAGTGGCTTTATTTATAGACTGGAGAAAAATTTACAACACACACATCCATATATATATGTGTGTGTGTGTGTGTGTATAACGATATATTCCCCTTTTTGGTTTAGCAATCATCATCATCATCATCATCACCATCATCCTCATCATCATCATCATCATTATCTTCATTTAACATTTGTCTTCTATGTTGATATGATGTATATATGGGTTGCCTTGATCAAAGTCATTTCTTATTGGGTGCCAAGTTCTTAGACTGGTACTTGAACATGTTATTTGGGGTGAATGATCTTCCTTTCATGACCATCTTTACAATGTACAATGTGTGCATTTTCTTTGCTGCACACACTACACAGCATTATCTAGTTAATAGAGTCTCTACATATTCTCTCAATCTATTTAAAATAACAGTCAAATCGCCTTCAAATAGTATCTCTCCATTAAAAAAAAAAAACATGTTCAGGAATTTAGTTTGAAGTACTCTGTGCCTGGCAAGGAGAAAGAAAAAACAGGATGTTAAAGGTTGGAATGTTTTTGATCAAAGAACATCTCAGTGGTAGATGGCCTGAGGCTTAACAAAACATGGTAGTTATTTTATGAAATTAAGAAAATCATACTGAATTTGTTCTCAGGATGTAGCAGAATGGAATTAAATCCTGTGAAACATTGATGTCTCTAGTAGCCCAGTGCTCTTCATAAGTTCATCTAAAAACCTGTACTTCCTCTATTTCATTATCTATTTAACTATGTCAAACATTGGTTCTATTCTCCTATTTCTTGTCAAAGGTTGGCACTTTACAAAAAAATTATTGATTTCTTCTTTCTTATTGAGACATACAAAATAGAATAAGAAATGCAATGTCTGATATAATGTCTATTTTCATGACTGTAAATATAATATCTATATATTTGATAAAGTTGTTTATTAAACTTGCCTTTTTCTTTCATTGTACACTGAGAAGTGAATTCTTAAATAAATAATTTTATGGTTTCTCTAATTAATTATTTTAGTATTGATCTAATAACAAATCTGATTTAGCTTCGTTTTATTTTTAATTTTGTCTGACAGTTGTTATTTTTCTTCTCTAAGTATTTCTCCTACATGGAAGTTGATTTTTTTTTTAAATTCGTATTTCTTAATCTTGTTTCAACTTCAGCAACCATTTTATTCCTAGCCATACTTCAGTGATATTGTTTCTATTTCCTTCAGGAAATCATCTCCTTTACTTTCCTGGTAATCCAAATTTCTTTTTCTATCATTTTCATTGTATCCCAATTAATTTATCTATCTATTTATCTATATTATTTATATTCAGTAGTTAATTTTAGAAAGACTGTACATTTTTTCAACAAATTTCAAGTATTATCTATTTATTTTCTTTAAGGTCTCTTTTATTGCAAATGTCTTCTCTGTATCAAGCTTCTCTGTAGGTTTTATATTTAATGTCTGTTCCTTTTTTCGTCAAGTAATTCAACAAGGTGACCTCTTTCTACAGTCAGAGAAACTGCATGACTTACTGTTTGTCATTTGCTGTCCAGTATTTATCTTGATTCCAAGAGCTGAAAACAATTGTGCCCTACTTCAATCATTACTGAAGTTATATATATATGTGTGTGTGTGTGTGTGTGTGTGTGTGTGTGTGTGTGTGTGTGTGTGTGTGTGTGTGTGTGTGTGTGTGTGTGTGTGTGTGTGTGTGATTTGATTTGTTTCTGCAATAGCTTTGACTGACTGTTGTAGTTGATACACTTTTCTTAGTAAATCTACTTAATGTTGTCAATATTGTAGGAAATTTCTTCAAGTTTGTTTCTTTGATTTATTTTCAATGATTCAAGAGATCAATATAATTTCATTTTCTTTTTATTTTCCTACAATATTTTAATTTTTAATTTTCTCTTACTTTATTTTCTGCAACTATAGGTATTTGGGTTCCTTTCTCTCTGTGATAATTTGTTGGATAGTTTTGAATTTAATTCAGTTGATTTATATCTAAGTATTTCTATGTAGTTCTTTATATTATTTAAACTGAGAACAAGAATAAGCAACATCTCAGACCAGAAGTCTTATTTTCTGCTTTGGTTTCTTGTATTTGATTTGATAAACTTTACTCAAAATAAAAAATGTCTTTTTCTCTGTATTAAATAACTGTATTATTTTTAACTTTTGCTAATTTCTTTTTCATGCAATCACTCCAGGTCTGTTGTGAGGCCTATTGAAAGCATTTACACATGACATTTGGATTGCTTATTTCTTTAAGACAGAATATTTTTTTACCATAATTTAATTTATATTCAGAATTAGTATCTACTTTACAATTCTGTAAAGAAAAAACCAAAGCAATATGCTGTTATCCCAAATATAGTTTAAAATGTTTAGCCAGATATGAAATCAAGACTTGTTAGTGTAAATGAGCACTGCCACAATTCAATCACTGAGGATTCTAAATTGATTTCCCATTGAGAGAAATCATTTTCCAGTTCACAGTTATGATTTCGATAACATTCATACGGGTTTTGTGTATTAGCTATTTGTATATCCATTAAGTAAAATATTATGATATATGATGACTCCAGTACATGAAAGAAAACATTGCAAAGTACATTTCAAAACATTTGAATAATCATGAAAAATTCCTTCTTAATATGTATGCATGACTCTGCCATTTTGTGAATATATGCAACTTTATTTATGAAGTTATATCTATCTATCTATCTATCTATCTATCTATCTATCTATCCATCCATCCATCCATCCATCCATCATCTATCCTCCATCCATCTCTCTCTCACACACTCTCTCCCTCTCTCCTTCTCTCACTCACTCTTTCTCCCTCTCTCTCTGTCTACA
>NC_068981.1:37512510-37520018 GCF_001194135.2 Octopus bimaculoides
AGAGAGAGAGAGAGAGAGAGAGAGAGAGAGAGAGAGAGAGAGAGAGAGATGGTAATATCAGAAACATTATCAAGAATACAGAAATAAACATCTAGAAATAAATCAACACGTACACAGAGAAAATGAATGCACTGAAACAAAATATGAATATGCACATATACACATATGCACATAACATCTACACATTTATTGTAGAAATATAAGTATTTATGTGAATGCATGCATTATCTGATTTAATAGCCTAGACAACAAAACCTTATGTAAAGTTTAAAGTATCAGAGAAAACACCAGAAAATTGCTGCCTTGTGAAAACTACATCGTTCAAATGTATGATTCCTTAAAGAAATTAGTGCAAACCAACAAATCCTGCACAAGAAGGAATTGAACATTGTATCTGTCAGGAAATATTTGTAGGCTATGTTGAAGAAATGTAGACTTGATAAAGCATTCCTCATGGTTAGTAAAGAAAAGTAAATCATCATAATATATGTGTGTGTAGTAGGATGGTGAGAGGGGGTGTAAGAGAGAGACAAGGGACTCTATGTTAAGAGAAGTTTAGCTTCATTTTTCAATTCTGTCATCTTTCATTCTTAGCTTTTGGTTTCCCCATTGCTAATTGCAAATTTCTCAATTATCACTTCCTTCTACCTGTTCATTCCTCCTGTTCTTCATTCCTCCTGTTCTTTATTCCTCCTGTTCTTCATTCCTCCTAACTTAGCTTAACATCCTGTTTCTCTCTGACACCCTCTCTCACCATCCTACTAACAGCATTACCCTGTTGTCTCTCTGTACTAGACTACAACTAGGTTGCTTGAGATACACCAATACTTTATTACATTCTAAGACTGGGGAAAACAATATTTCCTAGGTATGAAAAGGATATAAAATGATATATGAATGCCTATAATCAATTAATGTAATATTCCTTATTTACTATGTTTTTTGTAGTCTATGGTCAGTTAATATTTAAGATAGTCAATATTATTTTATCAAGTTGCTTTTGGATCCCAAATCACTCAAAATCATTCGGATCATGACTTTTCATCTCTCTTTTTTCACCTGAACTAATATTTCCAGGATTAGATTATCTTTTGGTATTTTTTTTCCTAAAATGGTTAGTCATGATTTGAGAGAAACTTAGCTGCTTCTTTTAGTAAGTTAATCATTAATGTACACTTCTAGTTGCTTTATACTACTACATCATGTTTCTCTAGAGAGTAAGTCTACATAATATCACTTAATTTTTGTGCTGAATAACTTGTCTGAGTTTAGGAGTCCATTATTATGTTCCATCATAATACTCTCTATTACTTTCATTATTTGTTTTTCATTAATATTTTATTCTAAAGAGGATGGACTTTGAGATTGGTTGATGTTCATCCTGAAATTCTACAAGTAGATATCTGTAGAGAAAAATTGTGAAAAAGCCAACAAACGAATTTCTTCCTGATTGCATACCCAGTTGGTTCACCTTTAATTCATGCATTACCACCTAAAAACAGGAAAATGTATTGGATATTGTAGTCCTGGATATACAAAAAAGATAGACTGCTCATGGCTGGAATGCCTTTGATTATAGGTGTGCTTGATCAGGGTTGACTTAATGTTAAACAAACATAACAATGAGAATGGGGATGAACCAGTAAGTAATTCTGTTTGCTAGATTTAAAAGCCATATCTTTCTTAACAGCTGATGCTTGGATTAGATATACTTTAAGATTTCTGCTATCATTTGAGTGGATGCTAAGCCCTAGTTTATTTACTATTTAGTAATATACTGGATAAAATTCTAATTTATTACAGAGACTCTTTCCTTTCAGAAAACTCTGTTTATCAGTTTTATGAAATTGCCACACCTTATGGAAATAAAATATATAACCTTATAGAATTTGCTTATACCTAAGTAACATAGCTTAAGAAGTTCAATATTATTGACATTGACACCATGCTGGTAGAATGATACAAACTGACTATTCCTTGGTCATAGTGGCATATCATGGTTATTACCACAATTTCTCTCCTGTGCTATCATGCTGAACATACTGTGCTCAAAAATAAACATGATATCATCCTTGTTTCTAGGTGCGTATTATTAGGTTTGAAAAGAAATTATGATCAGATTGTATCACAGTAATCCAAGAACTGAATCATAAAGAAAATCTGTTTCTATTTATATATTTTCAATAAAATAATACATATAACTTAATGAACACAGGATATGTGCTGGTGGAATGTTACTCATTCTTCACTCTTCTTTGTCATATTTCCATTATCCTGCCATATACCCAGTTCAGTTTCAGGAGAGAATAAGGTGTGGTGTGTGTAGAGTAATCTCAGAACAAATGTCACCGCAATTTATAATTAGAAACAGAAAAATTAGTTTCCCATTATGATCCATTATTATTTTATTGAGTTAGCTTAATGTTTATGATGAATGTTGTCTTTGGTAGGTGAACAGCACACATCTAGCATATTCTGAGATGTACTTGTTTGGTTGGTTGTATGGCACAATTTGAGTTGGTCATTCATGATATGCATAATGAGAATTTATGCCAAATTTTTTTTGTATTCCTGCTTTTAAGCACCTGTCAGCTTATTTTGACAGCCGGTATTACAAAAGTTGAAATGTAGAAAAATTCTTTTCTGGAACTGGTTCTCGAAGTAAATGTAAAGCTATAAATAATAACATATAAATATTAAATTGAAAAACCCTTTTTGTACAGAATACCAGTCATATCTACTGGAGATGTGAGTTCATGTCCTATGGGCAGCCTTTCACATTTTCTATCCAAAAGGATTTGCAACCCAATATATTTACATGCTATTATTTATAACTTTATATGCATTTCAAGAACCAATTCCAAAACAGAGATATTCCATATTCTCTTGAATGTTTATACATTCTTATGACGTCAAACTGAAATGTTTTAACATCACAAAATCTCATTTCTCTTCACATCTATCACTTATTTTACTTTAGGAAAATGTTGTTCATCATTTTTATTTTATTCTGCATTTTCCTTTTACATTCTAAAAATACCACACTATTTTCTTTAAGTCTAGGAAGAATTTGGTTTATGTACTCCACACTCACACTGAAACTTGAAGTACATTGTATGCATTGAACATATGTTGATATGCTTCACTATCATGAAATGCAATATGAATACAATGATAGGAAAATCATGTTGAATTTTATAGCTATTATTAAAACTTATTGCAACATGTTCACAATGAGTAAAAACCAATATTTTTGTTATAATTTGTTACTTTCAAATGAATGTTTTTTAAACAAAGCATTTCAGAAGTGTGATTACCTGAAAGGTGGAGTATAAACAAGTTATCGTACCATGAAAGTAGAGGGTGAAGAAAAGAAAAATCAATGAAAGAGATGTGAAACACAGAAAATTATTAACCCTTCCAATCAATATTTGTCTTGGAAAATAAGGTAAATGGTGATGATGATGATGATGATGATGATGATGATGATGATGATGGTGATGATGGTTGAAAGTTAAATAATTATTTCTGTCAGTTCTTTTTCTTCACCTTTCAAGCTCAAATGTATTTTTGAACTTCTTATGCTTAGTCTTCTTGTTTCTCACCTTCCTGTGGAGGGTGATGGTATTTCACTTCCCTTGTCACAGTGATGGTGCTCAGGTGCTATTTCGTTAATTAAGAATCAAGATCCATTTTACTTAACAAGTAGTCTTTAGAGTTGATACAATCAAATCTTGTAGTGACCTAATTAACATATCAAATTGACTAATTCACATGCTAAATAGAAAATGCTCCACTTAATTTATTGAATTATCCTTCCTACTGTGACGTGTGAAATGAGATCCGTCTGTTTAATTTTATCCACTAATAAAGCTATGCCATTAGAAAACTGTGTGAAAGCTAACCATCTGGGAAGTTTCCTTTCACATAAAATGATTCATTAAATTTGATATTATGTTATCAGTTTACTATCTCTATAACACTACTTCTACATTAAATTAAATAATCTATTTTGTTTTTACCTGCCCACAATTGTTAATACAATATTTGCTTTGCCAGTCACTTTCAATGTTTTCTTTAACTTTAATTTTGCCATTGTAAAGTTGTGGTTGCTAATGAGAATGTTATTTTACATTCTTTGACATCATTGTTCTGTTTTGATACTTCTACATCGTTTTTAATTCCATCTCCAGAAATTTCTCACTCATTCATTCCTTGATACCTTTTCAATTCTAATAACTCTCGTAACCAATCAAATTCCTAGGAGTGTTTTTGTTTATAAGAAAAACAGCTAATAAATTTATTTATTCAAAGTCTTTCTCACATCTAAGTGCCTCATGTTAAGTCTCTCAAGAAGATTACAGCTTTAAAGATTATAGCACTAAATCTCAATTCATAAGTTGTCTACAACTAACTCAAGCTTCACCATATTAGAGCACAGCAACCCATGTTCTGAAAACCTCCCTCTGATTCTTAATTTGCCTGAATTTGTATTTTTGTTTGTCAAGTGAAACATCATTAATGCTTTTCCCTTGATTGACTTTTCTTGTGTAAGAGCAGTTGCTATTTGTATTACTGTTTTCTTAATAAATGAATAATTTCTTTTTTAATTTTATGTATCTGTTAGTTGCTGGAGACTACACTAATCTAAGAGTAACATGTCAGGCCTTTTGGAAAAAATCAGCTGCAATTATCTGTAGGCCTTAAATATATCTTCGTTAATATTATATACATAACTGTGGACTTTAGAAAAAGGTATTACAACTATTACATTACATAGACAGTCACACACACATGCACATGCACACACACACACAAGCATATATACATAAATACAGATGCACATATACACACGCACACACTCACGGACATATGCACATACATACATGTATATGTGTGTGTGTGTGTGTGTGTGTGTGTGTACACATATACATATAGGACTAATGCCTGTTTCCTGCTACATTTGTTTCATTGTTTCATTAAGAGTTTTTATTTTAATATAAGCATATACAATTAATTAGATTGTGTAATACGTAATATAAGTCCCAAATCATCAGGCAATCAGGTAAACAGGTAAGGTAAACAGATGAGCAATGTCTTATAATCAACAGATTATCAACAAGAGAAATTTCTAATCCGAATACCAACATGTACGAAAATTAAGGTCGATTTATCCTCTGAGCAGTCACTCAAGAAACGATGGTTGAACAGGGTTGTAAATGTGAAGTCAACTGGAATATCAAGATCTATAACAACATAATTAATCTAAATAACCTCACCCACAAAGGTGAATAGAGGCAGAACTCATCCGATATAGTTGATGGTAAGTGCTAAACAAACATTTAATCCTAATCAAGACAAGTTCAAAGGTAGTCATGGACAATATTCTCAAAACTCATTTATTGTATAATTGGCATTATGTTTTAATTCACTGAATTAATCATGCTAAAAGTGGAGAAGGGAAAACGGATAAGGAAAAAGGAAAGAACTAATGGAACAAGATAATATAAATGAAGTAGAGGGAAAAACAAGAAAAAGAAAAAAATAGATAGAGAGGGAGTAAAAGATAGAGTGAAAAACTAGAGAGAGAATTGGTCAACACTGTGACTGGAAGGTTGATTGGTATTAATGAATAAATAAATGTGTGCCTTAAAATAATGAAATTTTTGTATGTAACACTGTATGCTAATTTAAAAGTATAAATTCATAAATTTAGGAGTTCCTGAGCATATACATATAGAAGAGTGAAATATGTAGGTATCATTTGATTATTTGGGAAGAATTTATCCGTTGGAAAGTCAGTTCTTACTAGAGAACGTAAATCAAAACTAATAACCCAATAAATAAGTAGAAAGTCATTAACCTAATATTTATATCGACCAAAATTGTCACAATATTACTCAGAATAAAGTAAGTCAATCAAAATTATACAGTTCAGTTGTTATCCAAAACATAACCTAATGATTAAAAAATTATTTTGGAGTAAGCAAGGAAGTGTTCAAAGAGTTTATAGGAATTATGAAGGTTATAGAGATCATAACACAATCAATGTTAAGGGAATTTATAGGACAATATCACATAAAGAATTATAATGTTTGTGATTAAGGAGGATGGTGCATTCATTATAAAGATATCCCTATCCTAGAACTAAAATAAAATCATAAATACGTAAAATATATATTAGTCATAAGTATTGGTTGCTAGAGCTAGGGTGGGCAAGGCTTGTTAGTATATGCACTATTACAACGATAATGATATTAGGATACTCTATGCTACATAAAAATCCTTCAAGAATCTTATTACTCATGCTAAGGCCCATGTCCAGGAAAGACCTAGAGAATCAGTTTAAAGTATAAAATGTGGACATTTCATCCTTAATTCATCTGATTTCTAAAAATTCTATACAGCTGCAATAACAACAATATCTATCACTAACAAATGGCTTAGCATGCATTGCAATACTTCATGTTAGACATCTTTGCCACTTAATTACCAGACTTTTGCAGAGAGCAATGTTGCTTTGGTCTTATCCCTCTTTCTGAAGGTATGAAGATGATTACCTATCTTATTTTGACAGAAAAAGTAGATCCCACGTAGGTGAATATATGTAGGTAGTTCTAACATTACATTTATACACGGTATTTTTGGTTAGATTTATACTATTATTACAGTTAATATCTGTGTTAACATGATTGTCAGCATTATTCATAATATTACTATTGCTACTCTCACAATTATCCATATTCATATTAGTTATTACAACTATTATTCTGTAGTCACATTTTTATTACGTAGTTGCACTTCACTACTGAGCATAGCACCGTGTGCCTTGGGTATGTGCTGTGGTTTGTTTCAGCGTTGTTTTTTTATTGCTTATTAGGTCAAAAGTTGACAGATTATTTGAGTTCTACCAAGTAGATGGCTGCAGCTTTCAGTCTTTTCAAGGATTGTCTGTCTGTCTGTCTGTCTTTCTCTCTCACTCTCTCACCCACTCTCTCTCACTCTCTATCTATCTATCTATCTATCTATCTATCTATCTATCTATCTATCTATCTATCTATCTATCTATCTATCTATCTATCTATCTATCTATCTATCTATCTACATCGTATGTGTGATGTATATGTGTATGCACAAACATATCATTCATACAAACATACATATAATATTTGTGCGTGTTGAAGAAATTAATGGCATATACTATCGAAAAGGACAGTGAATCAGTTCAAACTCCTTGTTCTTGAAATCAAAGTGTTTATATTTCTTTACTTCTATTTATGCATATATATTTATCTAACTACGTATTAATGTTTGTTTGCTCTGATATAAAAGAAAGAACTTGTAAAAATCTAAGAGGAATGAAGGACTAACGTCCAAAACATTAAAGTACTTTTATCTTAAATGAAGCATGAAACTAATACCATATTTGTCAAACTTTATTCTTCCTGTATTGTTCTTTTTATCGTTTATTTTATTTACACTATATATATATATATATATATATATAT
>NC_068981.1:37520078-37522329 GCF_001194135.2 Octopus bimaculoides
TATATATGTATATATATGTATGTATGTCTGCATGTATGTATTAAAAATTTTATTATTATTTATTGTAATAAAATTGAAGTAAATGGTCTTGCCCTGTGATTTTTATCAGTTATAGCTCAGATAGAAGATTCTGAATGTGTTTTGTAATTTTTATCGCTGGACTTTATAAAATTAGGGTGATTTACACACACACACAAACAAACACACACACACACACACACACACACACACACACACACTCACTTTCTTATACATTCTGTAGATATTGCAGGTTTAGAGCATACATACTTGCACAGTGATAGTCATTTTTTATGATTCAATGAATAGGTTTTAATAGTGGTTTTTCAGTTAAGAGTGCTGAAATGCCAACTAAACAAATTTTACTTATGAACATACGTATTTATTCTGCATACGGTCGTCTGCTGAGGATCTTGCAGTATTAAGCATGGAACACAGCTGTATGGTAAGTAGCTTGCTTACCTACTACATAGTTCTTGATTCAGTCCCACTTGGACAAGTTTCTTCAACTATAGCCTTGGGCTGACCAACGCCTTGTGAGTGAATTTAGTAGACGGAAACTGAAAGAAGCCCATCGTATATATATATATACATATGTGTGTGTGTTTGTGTGTGTGTGTGTGTGTGTTTGTGTGTGTCTGTGTGTGTGTTTGTGTGTGTCTGTGTGTCCCCGCCCCCAACATTGCTTGACAACTGATATTGGTGTGTTTACGTCCCTGTAACTTAGTAGTTTGACACAAGAGACCAATAGAATAAGTACTAGGCTTACATAAGAATAAATCCTGGGGTCGATTTGCTCCAACATGGCAGCAGTCAAATGACTGAAACAAGTAAAAGAATAAAAGAATATACTATCATAAAACTTGAATACATTTAGTTGTCAGATAAATTTGTTAGTTTCTTTTCACTGTTATTTAAATTAACATAAATAATTTTATTGCAGTGTTTTATGGGGGATAATGGTTGTAGTTTCATTCTTCCTCTAAAAGTTTTGTTTATCGTTTTTGAAGATGTATAAATTTTACCTCTTTTGAGGCATATGAGTGCCAAGAAGAAAAAAATAAATTTGCATTTTTGACATCTGCTTCTTTTTGCTTTTAACCATAGTCTCAAAGCTGCTAATACTGCCTGAGATATTTGTGCTGCCTACAGAGAAGTTGCAATTACTGAACCAACTGCATAGAAATGGTTTTCATGCTTCAAGGAGAGAAAATTCAACCTCACAGACCAATCAATTCAGTTCAATCAGGATCTTTTGAAATATCTCGTTAATGAGTATCCGTACCTATCCACTTGGGAATTGGCCAAGCAGATGGGATGCTCACACAGTACTATCATCTGTCACTTTCACTCAATGGGTAAAGTCCCAAAACTTGGTGTATGTGTGTACACGTTCTGAATGAAAGAGACAACTCCAGTGATCTTCTATCACCATCAGTTTGCTTACCTGACACCAGGTTATTGATAGACACAGATAGACACAAGCCTTTACCGATGATGAGACATGGTGTCTTTATGTCAATATGAAGCAGAGGAAAGAATGGTTGATTCTGGGTAACCCAATACAAATAAACAGGCAATATTGCATAGACATGGATACAAATCTATAAATCTTGCATACATACATAGACATGCACGTATAAATATCTCCACCCCCACCCACCCCCACACGTAAATTCACACATATACACAAATTCAGTTGCAGGATTGGAAACCACCATGGCTGTTTCATGGTGCAATAGAATCTGTTCTGCTCTACGGTTCTGAATGATGCTCTCTTGCAGTGGCACAACAGCAATCACTAGATGGCACATACATTTGACTTCTGTGCAAGGTCTTTAACATATATTATGTTGACCATGACCATACATCAATCAAGTCATTATATGGATCTTTACTGCCTGTCAGCCAGACAATCAAAGACAGCTAAAATTTATAGGCCACTGCTTTTGTCAAACAATTCAAGGTGCCTCTGCACTTTTATCTGTAACCCTGTGAGGAAGTTCAAGCCTTGTGGTCAGGGTCACACGAGGTATGTCCCTGAACTGATGTGGAACACAAAACTGTGCACTGTCTCAGCGTTGGCACATGCCATATCCTTTCACAGAGCCTGGAGGGAGAATTGCATTTGAGTTGGAATTAACATCATGAATATACTATGAAGAATTATCTATCTATCTATCTGCCCTCCTCTCTCTCTCTCCATATATATATATATATATATATATATATA
>NC_068981.1:37528760-37536849 GCF_001194135.2 Octopus bimaculoides
CAACACGAAATACATATATACTTATTCTTTTATTCTTTTACTTGTTTCACTCATTTGACTATGACCATGCTGGAGCACTGCTTTTAGTTGAACACATTCGCTCCAGGACTTATTCTTTGTAAGCCTAGTACTTATTCTGTCGGTATCTTTTGCCAAACGGCTAAGTTACAGGGATGTAAACACATCAACGTCAGCTGTGAAGCGATGGTGGGGGACTAACACAGACACACATATACACACACATGCACGCACACATACACATACATGCACATTATATTATATTACACACACGAACATGTGTCTGTTCATACACACACACACATGCACACACACACATGCACACACATATTTTAGAGTACTATAGTTTTCACGAAGCTCTGTTTCATTATTATAAATGCCTGTATTTTTTTAGAAATCTAAACAATGCAATTTATAAAGATAATTTTACCTCAGGACTTCTTTTCAGCGAATCTTTGGAGAAACGGTGTTGTAAACTGACTTCTACTGGGTAGAGAGATCAGCTAATCACACCTATTTTCCAAAGATTACTCGAAGAAGGGGTTCTAACCTGAAGTATTGAAATACCAATTAAAACCATAAATATCTGAATTATTTATATAACTTGTATTGTTTTCGCTTAAAAAAATATAATTAAATGCACACACACACAAGTGCATACACATATATGCTGCTAGTTAATATCAGTAATATATATATATATAATATATATTTCTGTGTGCAACATGAAACAGAATGCAAAACTAGATAGATTAAAATAATTATATTATGTTTCCCAGCAAGCTTTTGTTTATTGAGTTTAATCTGTGAAAAGGCCTATAATCATAGGTATCCCAACCATGACTGATTTGTTTTTGTATGTCAAGGTCTACATTATTCAATGAGTCTTTTATTTTTAAGATTATATGGTGTGATTTGGAGGTAATTTGTTTGTTATTTCTAGCAGGATCAACAACAGAACAGAAGATTCCTCACTGCTTCATGCAAACATTTATAAAAAGATATGTTACTTTTGTAAAATTTCTTCTAACATTGTGCTGTGATACTTTACAGAGAATGACTGGGTATACATATATATAGCATAACACTACATCTCATGTCATAACACTTTCCTGTCAGTTGTTGGCAATCTTCCCAGAATTTTTATTTGATCTTCTCTGACATCTTACAATGGTCATCTTGGAGTAGAGTAAATCAATTTGAAAGAAATTAGGTCTTTTTGCTCATACATTTTAAGAAATTACTTTCTATCTTTTGGTTTTTATGATAATTGAGGCTTTCAAGTAGAAGTCTAATTACAAATTCCAAATTTTTTCACAGATTCCTGACTGGTATGTCTACAATTGCAGTTCTTCCATTGCTTGTGGAGAAATTCTTTAATAAGAAGATTATAGTCAGCTTCTTGGCAATAGCAGCTAGTTAGTAACCCTTCTTTTAACTCTTGGACTCAAGCCTCTTTATAGACCCAGATAGTTTATTTTTCTATCTGATGTCTATTTTTTTTTTTTTTCATTAAAGGGACCATCAGATTAATTTGAATAATAAATCAACAAAAAAAATCATTACACCAAATGTTAATGAATCAACTTTGTATACATCTTTTACTACAACTGAGCAAAATTAAGAACAGAGGAGAAAAGTAGAAATAAAGGAATAAAATTAGCTTGGAAAAGATACACATTTTAAGAAGTCATATCATTATCTTAATCATAACATGTAACTTTGATTTCCATGGCACCATTTTGCTGCATTTTAAATAATCAGGATGTTTTTAGATGTACTTTTCTTACAGATGATTTATCATATAAAAATATACACTATACATTGGTAATTTTCTGCCATTTTTCAGAGCAGGATTTTTGTATATAGAAAACTTGATCTTGAAGTTTTGTCAAGCTTCATTATTGAATACATATCATTGTGTTGTTATAAGATTTCTGTTTATGAAAACAAAAAGTGGCTTATATAGGTTATCTAATAAATAACATGTTTTTATTATTCTTCAGGTTAACTAAAAGCTGAGATAATGTACTTGGATTTTATTTATGAATTAAAAAGAATGCTAAACATCTCATCATTTTCAGGTCAGTTTCTCTTTATAATCAAGTCATTTCTGTTGTGGCATCTTTTTTTTATTGTTGTGGTAGTAATTGACTTGGGTAAGTGGAGTATCACTACTTAGACCCAGTCATTGACATAACACACTAAATGCAATGAGATACACACTCAAAATGCATGAGCTGAAAGGCTAATAGTTTGTTTACTCTGCTCTCACAATTTTCTCCTCTCTTTATAACTGCATTGTTAACTGTTGTTATTGTCCTTCTTCTTCTTCTTCTTCTTCTTCTTCTTCTTCTCATTATTATTACATGTAGTAGTAGGAGGAGGAGGAGGAGGATAGGTGGAGTAAGAGGAGGAGTGCTGTTGTTGCTGCAGTTGATATTATCATCACCATCATCATCATCCTCCTCATCATTGTTTGCATTGTCATCGTTGTTGACATCATCATCATCACCATTATCACCAACAACATCAGCAACATTGTCATTCTCATTAGTTTAACATTCGGCATGGAATGAATTAATCAGGAATACAATATTTTTCAGAGCATCTCACTCCAGCCTCATTTTGTCTGGGAGGCCTAACATGATAATCAATATATTACTAAAGTGATTAAAAAGTCAAAACAAGCAAGTAAAAATGCAGATAACGACTAACTCATTATGGGTTTGCATAGCCAGCTATTTAGAAACTACAAGTTTACAATAATGGCTCTGTTAGGTCTTTGACAGAAAATGTCTGAACATTTACAAGGAAAGGCATTTTCTCATTTATCTTCTTTTGATGTACACTGAACCAAATTTAATTTAAAAGATGTCTGTCTCATTTGTCACCTTTACTTGACTGAATCTTGGTAATTTACATCCACCACCTCTACCACTACCACTACCATCAAGAAAGTCTGGCATATGCCTATTGAATCAGTATCCAAATTTCTGTCTGACTCATTCATCTTCCAAAACCGAAGCAAGTAAATGCAATCTCTCATTGACAATAAAAGACACCTCTTAGGGGACATACATTCATATTTTCTCAATCCTCAGGCACAAGGCCTATTCATGCTGTGAGTCATCACACTGCCTTCATATTACCTAATAATTTCTGCCACTCAATTTATGCCAGCACGACTGGCCTTGTGTTATCTTAAATCATTAAAATACCAGCACCTTTGTAGCATGTTTAATTAGTCCATCAACATGGGGTCCCATCAGGTCATTGTTATGGTTTCTTAATGCATTAGAATTGTTCACTACCCTAGAATTATTACAGTGTAAACCAAGTTAGTTCCATAATAGATAGAATAGTTCTAATGGAGATCTATCATGATAACAATTTGTAACATAGGCTCAAGGCTTAAAATTATAATTTTTTTAATATGTGTGTGTGTGTGTGTGTGTGTGTGTGAGTGTGTGCTCGCGCGCGCGTATGTGTGTGCGTGTGTGTGTGACATGCTGCACTTGATTAAATCAAACCCATGACTTAATTGATATTTCACTCTATAAACCCCAGAAGGGTGAAAGGTATATTTCAACCAACAGAATTTGAACTCTAAATATAAGTAACTGTAGCTAAATACTGCATGACATTTTGCCTGTCTCTCTCTCTCTACCTATTCTATTAATCAGTAATCTAGATCTGTCTTAGCTGATATGATAGAATTGATATCTGCTTAATAGTTTTTTTCTTTTATCGTTGTTTATTGTTATTTACTGTCCTACACATTATCAAATACCCAAAATAATTAAGATCACTTACAAGTAAAAATATATTTCATAGTCATATGAATATTCATATATGCATATACACACAAGCATGTGCATATTGTTGTTAATATTGAAAACAATTTCTGTAGTTCTTCAATGAATTATGCAATGTACTACAACAAGAACTACTATTACTACTACTGCTGCTGTTGCTGCTGCTGCTGTTGTTACTACTACTACAACTACTGCTGCTGCTGCTGCTAATAATCATAATAATAATGCTAATAATAAAAATAATAATAATAATCCTTTTTACTATAGGCACAACTTCAGTATGCAACTGGTACTTAATTTTTTTTATCGACCTCGAAAAGATCAAAGCAAGGTCTACCTTGGCGGAATTTGAACCCAGAATGTTAGGATGGACCAAATGCTGCAAAGCATTTTGCTCAGCGTGCTAATGATTCTGCCAGCTCGTCACCTTACTAACAATAGAAAGACAGACATAAAGGGTTGGGGGTTTACATATAATGGAATGATAAAATGAAAAGTATACATAGTATACATTAGAAGAAAGGGAGTATGCATAGTATATGACACTAGAAAAAAGGGGAAAAAAGTGATTGTGATGGGATCACCCTGTTAAAGGAGGACCTCAAGGGATAATCAAGGAAACCCACCATCGAAAATCACTCTGAATACCAAGGACAAGAGCCCTCTCTAACTTCTTACTTCCAGCTCACGGGTCTATGCCGAGAGTAGTTCCATCCACTCTTGCCATTTTAGCAACTTTCACTCACCTTTTCATAAATTCACTGAAGGACAGCACCTCCTTCTGCACCCTCACTTTCCTTTTCAAGTGAAACTTGAAAACATCGATGAAGGCTTTGCCAAAGAGGAATGTTTCTATCCTCTTTCCTTTCAGTCTCGTCCACTAGAAAACCTCTTTCACCACAGCCACCAGAAAACGGAATACTGTCTTGCCAGCCCAATTAAAGAAGGGTAGTGGGGTAATCATCATTATGGACTCAGCTGACAGACGGATCTGTCCTACATGAACGAATGCATGCAGAACAGTTTCTTCACTCAGTGAGCACCACGGACAAGCCCGTCTGACAGCACATCCGTGCCTGTAGTGTTTATCTCGAACCAGTATCACTGCCAGGCCAACGACATCTGGAAATTATCCATAACTGTCCCTGACTAGAATGGACTTGCCAGTTCGTTTTCGTCGACGCCTAGGGTCTCCCCGAGGAAGTCGCCGCACTTCCCCGCTACTAATCTTCTGTAAATATCTAGAGTGGAACATCTACCAACCCTATTGCCCGACTAGTAGAGGACAGTGTGTACCTGACGACATTCTAAGTGCCAGGCGCTCAGTCTCGGCTTATCCTTTACCCAGGACTGCAGCTCCGTCAAGGAGACGAGCTGCGAAAAGGCGTATCTCACAAACGTTGACTTTCAAGAAATCGCTGCAGATGATGCAACCTGAGTTGCATCATCTGCACATTAAAAGCCATGGTATGCCTTAGCCGCCACGCAAAGGAAGTTGGTTGCCGACCGACCGCCTGACTATTGGAACGTGTCACTTCCACAAGAAAATAAACAGGATGCGCTCCAATCTAATCAAGTATTAACTAGAGCAACGCAAACTAGGGCAAAGTTTTGGGGGAAGGGACCAGTCGATTAGATCGATCCCAGTACGCAACTGATACTTAATTTATTGACCCCGAAAGGATGAAAGCAAAGTTGACCTTGGCGGAATTTGAACTCAGAACATAAAGACAGACGAAATACTGGTAAGCATTTCGCCCAGCGTGCTAACGATTCTGCCAGAATAATAATAATAATAATAAGAAGAAGAAGAACCTGCTGGACCCGTGAAAAATTCACGGAAAACATTAAAAATGTAAGCATCTGTAAACATTGTACTGGTGCCATGCGAAATGTTTGTATATTATGACCGTCTGTCTTTATGTTCTGAGTTCAAATTCTGCCGAGGTCGACTTTGCCTTTCGTCATTTGAAGCTCGATAAATTAAGTACCAGTTGTGATTGAGGTCGATCTAATCAACTGGCCCCACTCTCCACAAACATTTCAGGCATAGAAAAGTATATTGTGACTGTTGCAGAATATAGAATGTAATGTAACACTAATGACTATATAATCCAACTAAAATCTCTGTTACACAAACGTAAACGGAATTGTTATTAAACCTTAGAATACATCGTACATATTCAAAAAATCTTCTTGGTTTAGTGGTACGGAACGTTTTTCTGGTATTCTTTCATTCTTTTACTAGCTTCAATCATTTGACGGTAGTCATGCTAGAGCACGGATCTTTTTTAAAACGGGGGCCACATTTTTCATTAACGAAACACTTTGAAACTTGGAACACTGGTAGAATGTGTCATATAAAACATCTTTTTCTCTTAGTCTTCTTTAAAAAAAAAAGAAATCCCTAAGTTATTCCATGTTAAATTTGTCGTATTTCTGTAATTTCAACCAATCACTGACGTCCATTCAGCCGATATACATTAAGTGCCGACTACATAAGTAAACGATTCTGAAACAATTCTATCGGTGATAGGGTTAGGGTTAGGGTTAGGGTAAAACAGCAAATTTAAAAAGAAAAAAGCAAAACGAAGCTATGGAAATTAAATACGCTTTACACCGCTTAATCAGCTAAAGGAGTAAATATAAACAACTGAATACTTGTCAGTGATTGGTTGAAATTATCGAAATAAGACAATTTTTTACATGAAATAAATTCGAATACAAAAATATTTTTCTGTTCTATAACACAAAATAGATAAGTATACGAAGTTTGAAAGTCTTTCGGTAGCAAAAACACTACGTAAAACATTAATGAAAAATGTGGCCCCCGTTTTAAAAAAGATCCTAGAGCACCACCCTTTAGTCAAAGAAATTGACCTCTTCTGCTGAACAGCTAAGTTACAGAGACGCAAACGCATGAACATCTGTGTGAAGTAATGGTGGTGGTGGAACACGCACAGACACAAACACATACGCACATACATACGTGCATACATACATATATTTATATATGATGGGCTTGGGGGTAGTGGTGACGCTGGCTGGTGCGACCTTGTGGTTTGCTGGTATACCGAGAGAGATCCAGTCCACAATCATATAATACAAACATACCCACAATCATATAATACGAACATACACATACATGCACACACATACTTAGAGAGAGAGGCAGACAGACAGTAAGTGTTAGTCCACAACGAAGTTTTCACCCCCCCTCTCTCTCTCTCTCTCTCTCTGTCTCCCTACCTGTTGCTTTGCCAATGACTGGAATTGTTTTAGTTGTCTTCAAAAGAGAAATTGACATCCAAGATTTGCTATGTGTAAGTATCTACCGATTTAAGTATCTGCTGTCTCTCTCACTCTCTCTCTTTCTCTCTCCCTTCCGCTCTGTCCTCCACCCTCTCGCTTTGCCACTTCTTTGAAGTGTGACACTGTTACTAAATTTTCTGCAGCCACCTTCACATTCCATGACTACCATTGGGATCGATCAGGTACCGGACAAGGATTCTGGATTATTTTTCTGTTTTTTTTTCTTTTTTTTTACTTAATTTTTGAGAGTGGTCGGGTTCATTTTTAGTATTCTCGTTTGTGAGAGCACTCGCGTTTATTTCAGATATTCTCATTTTAAAAATCCTCTCTGACTAATCGTTGAGAGGACGTTGGTGTTGCCTTGGTGGAGGTTTGCACTCTCTGAGTGCTCTAATTATTATTATTATTATTATTATTATTATTATCATCATCATCATCATCATCATCATCAATAATATTAATATGCTAACTTCTTTTTTTATATACTTTTCTTCTTTTATGCATTTTTAAATCTAAGATACGTTTTTTGAAGCTACCGGACCTGAAGAGTGTCCTCATATTGGGTGGTATCTATCTTGATCGATTCATTGTAGATTGACCAGATATTTCCCACTGTTATGTGGCCATGAAACGCGCGTAGTCTTTCTCCCACTTTCATTTCTTAAACGTAACCGATTTCAATTCTTAGTCCAATATTTCATAGATTCTTATGTATTATAAATTCTCCCTTGGATTTTTTAGATTTTTAAACTAGTTTTGTATAGTACACTTTTCTTGATGGTATCTGATCTCCTTCTTCGTGTGAGTTGCACCATGGTGGTTCTTCTCTAAATTATTAAAATATTTTTCAATATACAACTCAATTTGATATTATCAAATTGTATTTCCTTGTAAGTTCGGATTTTGTAATTCCCTAACATTATAATATATATATATATATA
>NC_068981.1:37536890-37542964 GCF_001194135.2 Octopus bimaculoides
ATGTATGTATGTATGTATGTATGTATGCATGTATGTATTATCTATCTATCTGTCTATAT
This sequence comes from Octopus bimaculoides, assembly GCF_001194135.2. Taxonomy (NCBI): domain Eukaryota; kingdom Metazoa; phylum Mollusca; class Cephalopoda; order Octopoda; family Octopodidae; genus Octopus; species Octopus bimaculoides. The sequence continues at coordinate 37,536,950 of NC_068981.1, forward strand.
ATATATATATATATATATACACACACACACACAGAGGGGGTGTAATAGGTAAATTGTTACCATTTTATGCTTTTGATTTTGTGCATGCACGTTGTTTGATTTTGATTTTGTCGACTACAAAAAATAGTAGGGTTAGTTGGGCACTGAAAAAACAGGACCATGATGCAATTCACTGTGCCAGAAATTTGGACACAGCATGCTGTACTGCTTGGCATTCATGCTGGAAGCTCCAATATAAACATTTCAGTGTGTTTGGGCGTCAATCTGAGGACAGTCAATGTACCAAGAGAGATAAAAATCAAACATCCAGTCAGCATCTTGGTGTTTGGAGTGATCACTAGTGATGGTGACGTTATACCTCCATTCATCTTCCCAACCGACTTTAGATTCAACACAGAGGTCTAAATCAAGTTCTCGGAGGAGGTATTGCTGCCCTGGATTAAGAGGGTGGCTGCTGGAAGATCCTATGTCTGGCAACAGGACTCTGCACCATGCCACACAAGCAGGAGTACTCAGTCTTGGTTATGAGACAATTTCTGTGACTACATCATCCCTAATATCTAGTCACTTAACTCACCAGACTGCAACCCCCTTAATTAGTATGCATGAGGTGCAGCTGAGTGAGAGACCAACAAAACTCCTTGTAACACCAAACATGAACTGAAGGCAAGGATTATTGCAGCATTCACCGACTTAAACAAGGAGACCCTCCAAAAGAGCTGCAGAAGATTCTGAAGTCGTCTGGAGATCGTGGTTGAAGCCAATGACGATTTTATTTAATAAACTTACTCATTAGTATTTCAAGATATCTTAATGTAATTTTGGTAAATATATCTGTTAAAATGAGACGTCAGTGTTATTTTCATTTTTGCATAATTTAGACGACAATATATTCACCTCACCCATTATGTATGTATGTGTGTCTTTGTGTTTGTGTCAATTCCCCCACCACATGACAACTGGTTTTGATTTGTTTATGTCTCTATAACTTAGCAGTTTGTCAAAAGAAACCGACAGAATATGTACCAAACTTTAGAAAGGTACTGGGGTCAATTTGTTGAAGTAAGAAAACCTCCTCTCTAACTTTTACTTTTTAATATTTAATATTGAAACAAAATTTATGATAGCATAAATATGGCAACATACTAATAAGTTAAGACCACATCTATATTTCAACTACTGGTTACAGCTCTTCCATTTCATTTATTATATTGATGTTTTGAAATACCTTTATTTATTTTTTTAATAAATTTAAAATGTTATGTCTGTGTAAGGAAACAATAACGAAATCAAATAAAGATGAGTAATTCAACTACAATAATAGTTGTAAATATAAATGCAAGAAACGGTTGGTGTATGTGAGTGTAAATGAGGGTGTTTTGAAACTATATAGGAGTGTTTGTAAGTGTAAGTATCAAACAGTATTCTTTTATGAGAATGACCCAGGGGGAAAAAAAAAACAAGAACCACAGTAGGAAAACCATATAGTGATCCAAGAAGTTTATTCAATTCAAATTAAACCAACTGTGATGAGAAATAGTCATTACCTTAATGAATGATTCTTAGTGAAAGACATAGAAGATAACCTGAAAATTTAGACTAATTCAAATCAGTTCTGCCAAAGATCAAAACTCATTTAATATTGCATTCTATTTTTTTTTTCATTCTTTTCAGCCATTTTGACTGTGGCCATGTTGGAACACCGGCTTTAGTAAAAAAATCAACCCCAGGATATATTTTTTGTAATCCTAATACTTATTCTATCGGTGTTTTGCCGAACCTCTAAGCTATGGGTACACAAACACACCCAACATCGGTTGTCAAGTGATAGTGGTGGTGGTGGGGGGGACAAACACAGACACACAAAAATATATACATACATACATACATATATATATATATATATATATATATATACAATGGGCTTCTTTTAGTTTCCATCAACCAAATTCACTCAGAAGGCTTTGGTTAGAAGATACTTGCCCAAGGTGCCACACAATGAGACTGAACCCGGAACCATGTGTTAGGTAAACCGGCTTTTTACCACACAGCCATTCCTGCACCTATATCCAATTAATTTTAATTAATTTTAATTTTCTCATTTTCCGTTTTTTGACTAAAATAAGTTGTTTCATAAATATAGGTTTAATGTGAATAAATTAAAATTTCTTCTTGCCTCGTTACACAATGTATGCTAGTGACTACTTAAATTATTCGTTTATAATACATATTTGTGTACAGCATACACCTGTAATTATGGGCAACAACATTCCAGAAAATATTTCTCATGCATTATACACACTAATTGTTTTTAGCAACATGTTAGATTGTAATAGGAGTGTTTAACTAGATTTATTATAATTGGTGTATAAAATTCGTTGAAAAATTCAAGCATCCTAAATGAAGTAAAAAGTATAAATTTGAAAGTGAATATTGAGCTTTATAGGTGTAGGTTAGGCTGTAAAGTTTATGTGGAAATTACATGCACATGTTTTTCACGAAAATATTTTGTATAATATATAAATACAAAATATATTGTTTATATTAAGGCTAAATCTGGTGACAGCATCCATGACCTTTCTGCAAATCTTTTGAAATTGGTAGCTATCATGAGACCAGAGATTTAACGTAAATTTTTGCCTCAGAGTGGAGTACACTTATGGTGCCCAACAGCTAAGTGGGATGGCTAATGTGTCCAACAGCTAAGTGGGATGGTTAACAGTACCCAACAGCTAATGGGATGGGTTATTCAAGCAAAAGAGTAGGTACAGTTCATTAGCAGTTTCAGCCAACCTGTTTTACTCACAAAGCTAAAAACTGGTCATTTGCTTATCAAACTTTCAAACTATAGAAAATCCTTATACTTCCACCTCAATGGCCGTATTAGTAAATATGATCTATAATTAAAGCTCTGATGACCAGCCAGTCATGCACAAAGTGTTTTGCTACAGTTCATATCTTGTTTACAGACTCATTTAGCCAAAATTTTTATCACCTAAATCTAATAATCTCAGCACCTTGAAAATTACAGAAGACATGCGTTGCCATTCTCTGTATTCTTGCATTCTCTGTAAATTCACCTTTCTTGTAATTTTCCTTTTAATTTTGCAACAATTATCATTTCAGACATGATTAACTAAAACATAAATATTATGAAGATGCCTAAATTTTGTAATTTTGTTATTTACAACATATTTTGTTATTGTAATTTATATTGACAAAGAAATAGAAATTATTGAAATGGAAAGACAATTTTTACATTTTCTGTTGAATAATTTATGTCAGCCTAGTTCCATACATAACATAGATAGTGAAAGCATTATTATAAAACAACAACCAGCAATATCCACTACATCAGCCAGTCTTTTTTTTCTTTTTTTTTTGGCACAACACTTTCAATCCAATTACATAGAAGAAAATGGAATTCCAAGATGCCAGAGATTTAAATAAGCAATAAATAGTCAGAGTCATTAGAGTATTGGATAGAAAACCTCTTAGTATTTGTTCTGTTTCGAATGTTTAGGGTTGAAATCTCGTGGAGGGTAACTTTATTTCCAATAATTTCGGGTTTGATAAAAAAGGGGCAGTCCAGAATGATGGATTAGTAAAAGTGGTAGATACGTCGGCCCAGGTGTCATATATTTGTTCTGACTCTTTATGTTCTTAGTTCAAATTTCCCTATAGCCTTATTGCATACACTTACAAGGGGTTACCCCCAAAAAACCGGTATTTTGTTATATTATTTTATTCACTAAGTTTTACATGTTTACACTTTTATCATCTTCAAAATATTCTCCATTTGAAGCAATGCATTGGTCCAGAGGAGTTTTCCAATATTGGAAGCAGTGCTGGAACTCTTACAAAGTGATGCCTTTTAATGCCTCTGTCATCTTTCTCTTCACCTCTTCCACATTTGCAAATTCCGTAGCACCAGCTCTCATCACCAGTGAAGACATTCGAAAGATGGTCCAGATCAACTTTCAAGTGTTATTTCAGCTCACGACACGTATTCAGTCGTGACTGCTTTTGATCTTCGGTGAGTAAGTGAGACAAAAATTTTGCTGCAACTCTTTTCATTTGCAATTCCTCACTCAAAATTCGTTGGCAGGAGCTCCAGGACACATCAGTCATATCAACAAGTCCGTCAATTGTTCAACGACGGTCTTCCAAGAACAGTTCAAGAATTTTCATGATGTTTTCATTCGCTCGGGAGTTCGATGGTCGCCCTAAATGAGTTTGGTCCTCAAGTGACAAGTGACCATTTCTAAAGTGTGAAAACCACTTGTAAACTTGTGTTTTGTGCATGGCAGTGGCCTTATAAGCTGTTTGAAGCATGACAACTGTTTTAGCTGCCATTTTCACCTACAGAAAACAGAATTTCAGTCTCATACCTTAAGGTCGCATCAAGTGGTTTCTAGCGGTGGAAGCCTGAGCTATAATGGGCGTCTCCCACAGAGAACGTTTTCGGTTATTTTTGGGTATACCCTTGTAATCTACTATCTGCTTTAAAACCACTACCTTGTTTTTCTAGCAATGTCCACTCCATCATGACTCAATTTGAGAGCACCTCCATCCCATCAGTCACAGAACCTTGTAAACGTACCAGGGATATTTCTCCCTTCTGTTAAAAGATAAAAAAAGGAGTCTGTCTTTGAATGACTCTTTAGCCCTCTTCTGTGTAGCAAACAGCAATTCTTAGATTTATGGCTGAAGTGACAAGGTTGGTAATGTAGAATGTGTGACATCACATATCATCCAAGAAGGGCAATTTGCTCCCCTCAAACAGGAAAAGCATTAATCCATCGTTACATTCAAAACAACAAACTCTAGTTGCAACAAAATAAACTACAATGTCTTGGTGTTTTATAGTAACATTCAATGATACATTGTGTGTGAAAAATGTCCTATACTGTATTGATAAGAGAATGGGTGAAGTCTGAGCTTATCAACATCTCCACAGAAGAATTTATGTGACTCCCACAAAGTGCAGAGCATCACTAAGGCATGTTCCCTCATCATTGAGAATGGGTCAGGATACTATCTGAAGAGGGTGCCACTTTTACCCAGTTGCAACTATTTGGTGATGAAGCATCGTGTATTAAATGAGACAGCTGAAGGATGACTGGATACTTTTGCTGGGGGAACTACATTTGATATTACACAAATAGTGTTCATTGTCTACATTCTGGAGGACACTAATGCAATATATATATATATAAATGTGGGTGTGTGTGTATACATGTATATATATATATACAAAGTATGGGAATTTAGTTAATAGGTGATCTAAATGATTAGGTACACTAGGTAAGTGCTGTAATGGATTACTAGGGCTCCAAGGTTATAGCCGAGGTGGTAGTTATGGAGCCATTGTAGATTTCTGATGCAGTGGATATATAATTGTTAAACAGGACGTTAAACATTAAGGCAAGGCAAAAAAAGTCTTATGCAATATTATTGCAGGAAGAAATTCAAAATCTTACAGCCATTTCAGGGATATCCTCGAGTGTGGGATATTCTGTCATCAGAGACAAATTGGGAAGAATATATAGAAAGAATACTCACATGGATATACTCAGGATTGCACCTAAAGACTTACACACATGGATATATGCAGGATTGTACCTAAGGACTCATGCTTTGGTTTCTATAACTTAGGAAAGTTGAACTATGAACTTTTATGTTTCTTTTCTGCTCTCTTTCCATCTCCTTATTCTTTTACTCCCTTCCTCTATGTTATCATCTTATTGATATATACCATTCTCATTTACCATATTTTTCCCCAAAATTGTCTCTGATGATGGAATATCCCATACTCGAGGATATCCCTGAAACAGCTGTAAGATTTTGAATTTCTTGCTGTAATAACATTATATATGACACGAGAGTTTTGCCTTGCCGTAATGTTTGATGTCTTGTTTAACAATTATATATATCTGTATGACTGTATAAATATATATATATGTGTGTGTGTGTGTGTGTGTGTGTATATACGTATGTAAATATATATATATA
>NC_068981.1:37543107-37553089 GCF_001194135.2 Octopus bimaculoides
TATATGTATGTATATATATATATGTATATATGTGTGTGTGTATATATATACAAACACACACAAATACACATACCTATAAAATTTAGATACATGTAGATATGCACATATATTTATATATATATTCATTACATGCATATATACATAGATGCATACATATGCATATGTACGTGTATATACATTTGTATGTATGTCTGCATATATACACACACATATATGCATGTATATATATATATATATATATATATATGTATATATATGCATGTATTATACATCTATACAAACATATATACATATATATGTGTGTGTGTGTCTATGTGCAAACATATATATATTCTCATATATGTGTGTGTATATATGTGTGCTTATATGTATACACACACACACACACACACATTCACTCATATATGCTCACATATATCTTGAAAAAGCTATAAACAATATTTTACCAAAGAAACTGTAAATGGTTTCATGGAAAGTAATAAAGTATGTTTTAGAAATGCAAGGTGATGCAGAGAGCGAAAACAATTACCAAAAAGTGTATGGAAATACATTTGCTTAGAGTCATTTAAACACTGAGAGAATAGTCAATAAATTCATAGGAAAATATATATTCACAAACTGGAAATGGTGATTTTCTTAACTTTCTTCTTTTTGTTTGGTTTTTATTGATTCATTCTTTTTACATTCATTTTCTCAACCAGACTACAGTCTTGTTTGGTGATGTATTCAAAGTATACCTTACAAAAACTTGATTACTTAATAGTAAATGCTATGTTTCTATTTTATCGACCCAGTTAAGGTTTGCACATTTCGTGGTAGGTATGGTAATGATTGTCCTTTTCAGATATATTTGCACAGACAAATGCATTAAACAGATATTATTTTGTACAAATATTATATAATGATATGTATAAGCCAGTCACGATATTCCAAAGGTCTATGCATATAAAACGCTACACTTAAAACATTTAGTACTAAAAATTGAAGGCTATGAATAATCTTTAGAATCAATGTCTGTTTCTGTGCGTGTATGGTTATGATATAGTGGACTGCTTATTATATGCATCTATACTTGCACAAAATCATTTATTCACACATAGAGCATGTATATATTTGTTCACATCTTTGTGGATGCATGTGTGGGACTGTGTATATATGACTCCGTATTATTATTAATAATGTACACTAAAACATGTGTAGAAGTATGAAAGTATAAATTATGAATTGAAACATCATTTTTAGTAAGTTGGCATTTATACGCAAAAATATTACTGAAATAGAAAATTAAATTATTCTGAGGCAGTGCTTTGCCTGAAGTAATCAAATGAAAATGAACAAAACCTAAGAAAGCCTAAGAGCTTCATTAATAATAAGAACATTTTTATCTTGTCATACATTTCTGAAAAGAGAAAAAGAAAATAATATAGAAAATATTAACAGACTTAGTTAATAAAATTTTAAAAATTATACAAAATGACAATTAATGAAATATAAAAAAAGAAAAAATTTAAACAAAATGGCAATGTAATTTTCAGCAGCTGAAAGTAACTAAAACTAAAAAGAACTGATTGTCTTGAAACAGCAGAAAGTATTTAATTGTAATATAGTATTTTCTTTGCTGTATTTATAATTAAGATGAAACTTTTTAACAGAAAGAAAGTTTAGTTTACTTCATTCCTGAAAGTACAGGAATTGAAATATTACTGAGAATTTATAGTGAAAATTAATATTTGAAGTTGTTAAGGTTGCTGGATAAAAATCGAATGGTTAAGATGTTTCCTCAATACTCAATGAAATTTTATTTAACTATCCATGGAAAATCTCATGCAAACTGATAACCATTATTATTATTGCTGTTATTGTTATTATCATCTACAAATTGTAACCCACCTTTGAAATTTCTCCTTTATCCATTGCCCCTTTGGCAGATGAATTATGAATATTGTTATTTTATATCTATGCTAAATATTTCCATTTTTAACTCTACCATGTTCATTCTTTGTGTTCTTTCTCAAATCATTTATACAAGAAGATGAGATGGTCATGGCTATAATGGCTTTGATCATAAGAAAGCTCGATAAGATCTAGCCCGAGCTAAAAAAACAATGGTAACATGTTTCTTTTAAAATTTTGATTTCATTCTTCTGATCATTGCAAACAGTTAAATAAATATGAATTAACTGATAAGATTTTAATCAAAATATTAGTAGTTAATACAAGCAAAAGTTTGAGACAGTAAAGTGCCATAGGCTTTTGTCAAGACTTGAACTCATGTATTTATTGTTTGCAATATAACCATATTAGCCATTATACTTCAGAACATCTCCAAATCCATTAACACATATTAAAAACTATAAATTATTTTTGGTTTTTCAATTTTATCATTTTATCTTCTCAAGATAAGTGATCAGTCTTCATCAGTCACTTAGTTCTAGGAGAAGAATGGGGAATATCATCATCATCATCATCATCATCATCATCATCATCATCATCATCATCTTCATCATCATCATCATCATTTAACGTCCATTTTCCATGCTGGCATGTGTTAGATGGTTTGACTGGAACTGGCAAGCCAGAGAGTTGTACCAGGTTCTAGTTTGATTTTAGTTTGATTTCTACAATTTGATGCTCTTCTTAATGCCAATCACTACAAAAGTGTAGTGGGTGCTTTTACATTTCACTGACATTGTCCATGACTACAGTTTCACTTGGCAAATTGCAAAAGATCTTGATCACTTGTCATCGTCTCCAAGAGATCCAACATCTAAAGATCATGCTTCACCACATCATCCCATGTCTTCCTGGGTTTAACTCTTCCACAGGTTCCCTCCACAGTCAGAGATCAGCACTTCTTTATACAGCTGTCCTCAACCATATGCATCACATGACCATACCAATGTAGTCATCTCTCGTGCACACCACATCTGAAGCTTCTTATGCTCAACTTCTCTTTCAAAACACTTACACTCTGTTGTATATGCACACTGATATTGCACATCTAGCAAAGGATACTAGCTTCATTTCTTTCAAGCCTTTGTATATGCTTTGCAATCACAACCCATGTCTCAATGGTGTGTAGCATGGCTATTTGCACACAGGCATCATACAACCTGCCTTTCACTCTGAGGGATAGGTCCTTTGTTACCAAGTAAGGTAGAAGCTCTCTGAACTTCACCCAGCTTATTCTTTTTTCTAGCAGCTACGTTCTCAGGACATCTGTCTTCACTGCTGACTTGATCAGTTAGGTAATGGAAGCTATCTACTACTTCTAAGTATATACCCCTGACATTTGATGAAGCATATTTTCTGTACATTTCTAGTGTTTACTGTGCCTGTACATCTACCATACACAAAGACTACTTTTTCTGTTAACTAACCACTCATCTATCCCTAGTTTCTGCATTGACCACCAGATAAGGGACCAGGGGACCCTGTCAAAGGCTTTCTCTATGTCAACATAAGCCAGGTACAGAGGTTTATCTTTGGCTACTGTCTTACCAGAAATATAGCATCAGTGGTGCTTTCCCCTGGCACAAACCCAAACTGCATCTCGTCTAAACTAACTCTCTCCCTAATTAGTTGGGCTATGACCCTCTCCGTGACTTTAATTACCTGATCCAGAAACTTGATACCTCTGTAATTATTCATATCTAATGCACCACCTTTACCTTTGTAGCAGTTGACTATGGTGCTGCTACACCAGTCATTGGGTATGACTCCTTCATGTATCCCCTGATTGACTATACAGGTGACTAGATTATAGTTGACACTGCCAGAAATTTTAAGCATCTCTGTGGTGATTCCTGATGGGCCAGGGGCTTTCCCTGTCTTCATACACTTAATTGCTTTATCTACCAAAGTACTGTCAATTAAGATAGCTGGTTCTTCTGCTGGGTCGACATTTGGCAGACTCTCTTTCTCCTATTCATTGTTTTCATTTAGCAACCTTTCATAGTGGCATCTCCAAGTCTCTCCCTTTGCAGCCTCATTAAATGCAAGTGAGCTATCATCCATGTGGACACATTTCTCTCCTATGATATGATTCTCTCTCACACACTGTCTTGCAACATGAAACACTTTAAGTCTCTGGTCTTCATGACGCAGAACATTGGCAACTTTTTTCTTATCTCTGGTTAAGTAAACCTGTCTCCTAGCTTCCCTTCTGGCAATTTGATACAATTCTCGGCTACCACCATTTTTCTAGTCCTTCCATGCCTGAAATTTATTACAAATTGTAATAGAACTATAACAGAAATCTGTGTTCATTTCAGGATGTTTTGCTGGTGGTCAGCACCATTATTAGTTTTATGCTCTGTAAGAAAATGTGGATTCTATTCTTTAAGTATACTCAGAAAATCAATCTCCTTAAGTGCATAAATCATTCTTAAATTTAAATAAGTAAGTTTAGTTATACAGTAGGATTGTTTCTTAAAATCGCTGTATTTTAGTCTCATGTGAGACACCTAATGAAATATTGCTCTCACATTTGGGACAGTGCTGCGGCTGCACACACAGACTTTCTATGTCAACTCTCAGAAATGGGGCACTTGTCTGATAGGCATAAATTTACTCACAGACATACTTTCACCTTTGATCACAAGTGTGACATCTATTCTCTCTCCCCATCTTCTTTGAAGCTGACTACACTCGTACCATGTCCACTCAAGTGTACCCATCTGACACATCACTCTTCTTCTCATTACCCTTTCTGAGTTCAGCCCCTTGGGCCTTACACTAATTGTTATGCCAAGTATTTACATCTCAGAATGTCAACCCACTGGGTTTGCCTTACTGCTCATATCTTTCCTATCAGTGTTAACTTAGAAAAGTTCAAGAGGAATGTTAATGATATAGAGTTTCTTTCTTTGATTGAACAAGCCATCACATAAAAAATGAAGTCAAAGCCTATTTGATCTTCATAATATTGTTTTAGGAATTATTTTCAAAAGTCAATTGTTTTGAATACTTATCATGTGATCTACGAATGTTTGGGATCCATGGTATATACTATTTCTAAAACAAAGTAGTAGAGGTAGTGGTGGTGGTGGTGGTGGCGGCGGCAGCAGCAGCAGCAGCAGCAGCAGCAGCAGTAGTAGTAGTAGTAGTAGTAGTAGTAGTAGTAGTAGTAGTAGTAGATATACATTTATGAGTTCAAGAAAATTGTGTAACTTCATTTTGTCTGTTAACATTTTTTATACTAATACCTGGCAGCCATTAATTGAGATTTTCCAGAAAACTTCTGATAGGGAATCTTTGTCATCTTGCTGAACACACCCCAACTGTAAATACATACCACCTAAGCAGTGAAACATAAAATATCTCCAGAATTAACTTTGGATTCATTCTTGAATGATAAAATCTCTAAATAACTTTGTTGTCAAAACTCGATTCTTACTTTATAATTATATAGAAATAAATAGTGCCTCAGGGTGTTGTATTAGTTATTCCTAACAGAAAAAGACTGTCTTCTTTTGGTTCAATCATGCTCTAATTTCTGCCAAATGGGAGAGAGAGAGAGAGAGAGAGAGAGAGAGAGAGAGAGAGAGAGAGAGAGAGAGAGAGAGAGAGAGAGAGAGAGAGAGAGAGAGAGAGAGAAAGAGAGAGAAAGAGAAAATGGTAATACTTATAGATATATGAAATAGAATTTTGTTGCAACGGTTTGTGACTAGTGTAGCCAGAAGCATATAAAGGAATATATTGTTCACACAAAATTTGTGTTTGATAATGATCGAAAATCAAAAATAATATTTTTTTAATATTTCTTCTTTATTCTTTTTTATGTATTTTCTTTTCAGAAAATGACAGTAAATAATCTTTGGAAAATTTGAGAAGTTAATGAGAATAGGCTTGTATTACTTACAGTGTTTACTATTTGTACAAGTTTAGACAGATTAAAAAAAACAAATTCTATGTAGAAAAATATATTTACTCTCAGTTACAAAAGAAAAAAAAAAAACCCTAATATAAAGCACAATATGTGATCAGACACCAGATGACCATAATTTCAACTTTTATTTTGAATTCCCCAGAAATCCAGAAATTCATGTGTAAATGATATACTGAATGATATTTTGGATAACAATAAAAAACAAAAACAAAGAAACAGATCATATGTGTTAGATGGCAGAGCAACTCAAGTCAGCTACTCATAATCATGATATCTTGAGTAAGAGTAGTAGCTTCCTTTGCATGGAAGTCTCTCTTTCCATGTACCAATGTTTATCCAAGGAAAAAGCTGCTGATTTGAACTGTCACTGCTTGACACCTATCTGGCACAAGCATGTAACAGAAAGCAAAATGCCAGAACAGCTTCAACAAGCCAGACTGCTCAACACTTTAACAGTTCTGTCAATTCACTACTCTGGATTGATACTTTTTTTTATGATCCCCAAAAGATGAAAGACAAATCTAGCCTTAATGAAATTTGCACTCAGAGCACAGAAATTCAGAACAAATACCATAATGTTGTCTGTTCAATACATTGATGATTCATTCAGTTCACAGTTCTACTCATAGCAATTAATAAATGCTACTTATGAAGGATGTAATACAACAAAATAATGAATAAATTTTTTGGATGGGATATACATTTAAGATATATAATGCCATATCCCAGGTAAAGAAAAGACAATATAGCTGCTATTGTGTTTTCTTATCTAGTGAAAAATTTATTGGAAGTGTTCAAATTGTGACCATCTGCTTGTTGATTATGTATAAGCTGACTCCTAAATTGTTTTATTTTCATGCAATTAAATTATCAATTCATTATTGAGATGTCAGCAAAAAACAATGCAAGAGAGAGAGAGAGAGAGAGAGAGAGAGAGAGAGAGAGAGAGAGAGAGAGAGAGAGAGAGAGCAAAATATTTTAAAATCAAACTGACTATTCAAACACACTTAAATATTCACCTTGGGTTAAAAGTCCAAACCATTTAACCATTCTAACATCAGGAATGACAGAAAATAAATTCGACTTTCAAATAAAATTTGTCATTTATCACAGACACACATATACACACACACACAAAAAATCTGTGTTATAATTAAAGCTGTTTTTGTGTTCTAAAATACTGTTCTTTTACAGCAAAGTTATTGAAAACTTACATAATTTCTTACAAGCAATTTTCTTATTTAGATATGTCTACAAATATTTTATATGTTTTATTTACTCTTTTCACAAATATAACAGAAGATAAAGAAATTCTTATAATTAATGAAGCTCCAAGACTTTCTTAACTTTTATCCATTTCCATTTGATTACTTCAGGCAAAGAAATGCCTCACAATAAGTTCATTTTCTATTTTAGTATTATCTTTGCATATAAACTTGCTATAACTGACGTTTCAATTTATGTTTTCATATCTTTACCTATGTTCAATTACAATATCATTAGCATTATATGTAATTCAATTTATATAGCATTCTTTTCAGTTATATACTGCATATGTATGAAGTCTAGGATACTTTTAAGAAATAAATGAAGCAGTCCAGACTGAGAACCAGATTACAAAGATGCCCTATAAAGCACTCAACATATTTTCTTTCAAAGTTTTACATCCATTTGTTTATTATTTCAAAGTTTTACCTTTTTATTTCTTTTATTTATTGGATTATGGCCATGCTATTGCACTGTCTGCATGGGCAAATACTTTTAGTCACCCATATGAACAGTATTTCTTTATGGAGTACTACCTCATAATTTTGATACTCAGCAAAGCAACTCGACCCCGGTTCATAAAGGTAAACATAAATACAGACATGGCTTTACACAAACACATCATCATCATCAGTAACAGCAGTAATATAGCAGCATTTTAGCTTAGTTTTTAAGTATGGATGCCCTTTCTATCATCAAGCACATTATAAAATATCCTGAGTGCATTTCACCATGGCAACAGCTCTAGACCTTTTGTCATGTTACAATCATGACCCTATGCTATCTTCACTTAATTGTTATTCCCTTTACAGAGTGTACTGGGTGCATTTCATCATGACACAGCACCTTTTAAGACTAAAAAGTTCTCATTATCTTATGCTGAGTGCATTTGCTGAATGCAACATGACCAAGAGGTTGAATAGCAAAAGAGTGATGATAGCAGAAACTAGGGTGCATGTAGGTGAAAGGAACAAGTATATGGTGGTAGAGACAGAGCTGTAGGGGTGCAGAGGTGGGAATGTCGGTTGTTAGAATAAAAAGGATGATGATTGGGTGTATTAAGCAGAGGATAGTAGGAAGGTGCTCGAGTACAGGTAAGTCCAGGTCCATACCTCATTAAAGGGATGGTATAGTCCAGTGAGAGGAAAATGGGGAAATGTTTCAGAGAGAAGAAGGTCAGATAGGTACAGTGACATCCCTACATAGTAAGAATGACATAGTGAATAGGAGAAATTCCGTAGTATCCAAAGAAAGTGGATAGAAGAGAAGGTGAGATGACAGTAATAGGAAGGAGAGTGACCAAGTAGAGAGTGTTAGAGCAAAAGATTGATAAAGAGAAATGAGTGGTCAAAAGATGTGAGAATGGTGAGAGGGTATTATGTGGCTGAGCAGGCTGTAGACATAGAGTCAATGAGGAATGTTAGATGAGAAACCCAAATACAGATATATTATACCTTCCAGCCTTCAACACCACCACACTTTCAGCATTCATTTCACAATCCTTGCATAGCTGAACAAATCCTCTCCATGTCACAAGCTGTTTCAGTTTACTTTTTACATCTCTGTGATGCTCATCAACCCAAAGTTACCATACAGTTTCCATCAACCAAGTTACATTTATGAGAAACCATATGGCTATAAAACAAACTTTTTAATCATTCAGTCATTCCTACAACTAAGCCATGTTAATATGGCACTAGTAAATTTAGATATTTTATATAGTTTAAAAACGTTTGTACAGTTGAATGCTTTAGTACTAACTACTGACAGGTGAAATTTAACAAAAGTTAATGCAACTCAGTCATTTAATGTTAAACTTCAATCTCATCTTTAGAAAAGCACCATTACATATTTACCACTTATGTGTCACATATGCTTATAAGTTAAAAGTGAACAAAGTTGAAATAATCTCAGGACCTGACATAGAAGTAAAGAATTTGGCAAGAAGACACGTTTTGTGATTTTGAATAATTAAAGACAACTATGTAATTTGTAAAAATCAAATTATTGTTATCTTAGTTTATTATAGAGAAGTTTAAGTTGGCAAAATAATAATAAAAAAACGATAAAGATCCATCCTGATTCATACAAATTCATAGGGCTGGTTTCCCAATTTCCATGGTGCATATACTTCCATGGAGCAATGTGAACTGAAGTGTTTTGCATGAGAATGCAATGCTTCACCTTGTCTAGGAATAGAAACCACAATCCTTAATTACTAAGCCATGTGTCAAAATAATTGACTTGATTTTGAGATTTACTTTCCTCATCACTGCTAAGTACAGAAAATAAAAGTAAATCAATCTTTATTATGATTGTCATTAATTTTTGTTTTCCTTTCTTGAAAACAGCAAATCTTCACTTGCTTCACACACACACACACATGCGCGCGCATGTGCATGCATGCACTCACATAATAGTATTAGGAAGGGCATCTAGCTGTACAAAACCATGCTAAATCAGACTAGAGTCTGGTGCAGGCTTCCAGCATGCCAGCCCAGTCAAACCGTCCAACCCATGCCAGCATGGACAACAGACGTTAAATGAGGATGATGATGACAATGATGATATATATATACAGTTGTATGTTGGTGTAAATGGTTAATGCACTAGTTGCAAAAACAAAGAGATGTGGGTTTGAGTCCCTTGCGTAGAGGAAAACCTACCTTTCTACCATTGGGGTCTTATATACCCTATTATTAGACTATTTTCTTTAGTCATTGCACGGTGATCACTAATAAACTTTAAGTTTATGAAATACTATTATTATTATTTACTTAATGAATTATAAAAATCAACACTGCTTAACAAAAAACCATCGCATTT
>NC_068981.1:37553198-37570698 GCF_001194135.2 Octopus bimaculoides
ACATGCAAGTGCTACCAGTCGAGAACACCACATACTGGAAGCCAGCAGGTTTATGGGATCATCAGGAGAGAATGCGCGCCGTTTTGGGGCCTACCTTTCGACGGCATCAATGCGCACCGGCCCCCCTCACTGATATAAGGCCCCGCTTGCTAGATCAACTGATTATTAAAAACAAAGCTCAATTTTTCTCTAGCCATCGCTCATCGTCCCTTTTTAACCAAATCCAGTGGCTAGCCTTCTCCACTGTATTTTGGATATCAATCATGGTGGTGTTTACAAAAATTTAAAGTTTGGACATAAAATTACCAGAGATTTCATACCCACAAAGCCAAAACCTTGTGGACAGCTCGTCAGACTCTCTATAAAGACAAAAAAATTCAACTTTCTTTGTCGCAGACGTGAGGAAATACTCAGAAATCAAGATTTAAGTCTTAACATATAAAAGCATTAATGAGAACAAGTTGTCTCTTCCAAACCAGAGGATAAAACAACCCTCAGTCTTTTGTCATCTCCACTATGAGGTTCAACAACCTGAGCTCAATCTTCCCAACTTTGTTCATGTCATTTTGGGTTTCCCTCTACTATAAGTTCCATCCATATGTAGGCACATCTATATGCAGCTGTTTTCATCCATACACACCACATGACCATATCAACACAATCTTCACTCCTGCACACCTTTGGTTATATACTCAGTCAGGTCTGATATGGGCTAAAGAACAGCACCTACAAAATTAGAAGAGTCATTATTTTATTCTCTGTTCAGTCATTTCTTTGTATGATCATTCACAATTCCCTATTTCATTGATGATAACTTGTTTAGCCATTATAACACAATGCCTTTTATTCAACGTTTTAAGCCCAGTATTACTTAAGAAATTGATTTTTAAAAAACGATGCTTTTTGTGTATGTATGTAAGGATTATGTCAGCTTATTGAAAGTTGTTTTCTTCTAGATTCTTAATTCATTCTATTCTTTGTGCATCACTAGTCTTGACTGCTTCCTTTCAACATGACTCTTTAATGAATTTTTCTGTGTGGTTCATAGGTAAATATCTGATATGTCTCTTATTATTATGAACAAGTGTAGCTGTAAGATCTAATTATTATTATACCACAAACCTTCACACTGCTGTTTATTTACTGCTAGTAATGCTTATTCATTACTTCAGATTTTGTTGGAAACACTGCTTGTGTCACTGCACACATCAATAATAAAATTTGTGTTGTGAAAAGAACTGGTGTTATGGACATCTATTCTGTTTTCCGACTTTTCAATCAGCTGAAAGAAAAATTTCTTCATATTTTCTTTCATAGATTGTGTTGTTGTGACTGTTTTGTTTGTTTGTTTTTTAATTGCAATGTCAGTCTGATAAAGGAAGAATTTCTATAGAGTTTTTGAGCCCACTTTGACTATATATTAAGAATAACTGAGTGGTACTATGGCAATCACTGGTCAGTTTGAATTGTTGCTGGTTAGATGGGATGAATAGTGATAGAATTTCCAAATGATGTAAATTTAAAAGCAAAATGGTTGGAAAAAAATTGTTCAGAACATTTTGTAAATGATGACATGCAATGTTCTAAACAGTGAGAGGAAGTGATATGAAAAAGAAAGGTAAATACGTATGTGTGAGTGATGTGAACAGTCAAGACAATCTTATAAGAGGATAAATTGTTGTAAAAGGAACACACTTACTTGTGAGACTACCAATAAATGTAGAACCAGAACCAATGTGTTCAGAACCAGAAGCCAACTCTACAATGTGTACTCCAGATAAAATCTGACATGAAACACTATAGTTGAAGAAAAAACTACCAATTGTACATTTCTATCCTGTATTTAATCATAACTTTGCATTTAGTTTAAAGAAATATGTTCAATGAAAAATTCAGGCAAAACATTAAAAATATAAACATGAAAAATCAGAAAATTATGTTATAAAAGTTTCTCCTTATAGTTTATTAGGCTGATTTACTGAGATCTTGACAATTATTGTTCTGCCCACTCAAAGAAAGTTACTAAACCTTCCCCTTCCCCCATTCTCACCCATACCAAATCATGAAATAGGTCCTCATACAATACAACCCTCTCATTTCCCACCACCAGTCTATCCCTGTCCTCCATTCTCTTCTGTTTCAAGAATGGCCTCACTTGCCTTCTTTATTTCTAAGTTTGCACATTATCATTTGGATTATGAAATTTTGTTGAACTTGTTCAAAATGTATAGTGATGCCCTAGTTAGCCATACATGTAGTCCCCAGTTTTGGACAAACAGAACTGATTTGTCTATCTTGCTGGTAGTTTTTGTTTTTAATAGCTGTAATCTCTGAATGTTCTCATCAAATGTGTCATATTCTTATTCTGCAATACAAGAGACTTTGTTAGTCTTCCTTCGTGAAGGTTGTGCAGGCTGGCATGTAGGCTTGCATGTTGGAAACAGTTTTATGGAAGTGTAAAGAAATTTACACAATGTAACTTTTAGCCTAGCCAAAAGTGTACTTGATTCTGGCTATAAGTTGTTTGTGCAAAGAAACGAAAAACATGCTTAAAGAAATCTCTAAAAGCAGCGTAATCCCTGAACTGAGAGAGGAAAAATTGGACAACATTCTATTAATACATACTGCAATGGAAAAATTATTAATGAGCTTCTGACCCATGTACTTATTACTGAAAGTGCTTACATCCAAACAGCCTTGCATATTATCTGGCTAGACAGTTTAAAAATTTATTGATATAAGAGAGACTGTTTTGTTTTTTTAAGGTGTAATGAGCGAAAGGCAACTGATGTGAGATATAAAAAAGTTTTTAAATGGTCAATTTCCATTATTTTTAAAGAATGAATACCTAAACTGATGTACAATATAATTGGTTATAGTCAACTCAATAACATTAGTTATGAACTGACTCAGTAACATTATGTTCACCATGCTGCATTGAGAACATGGTTAACCGACAGAAAAAATTAAAAAGCTTGTCTTTCACAAGTTAACTGTTTCCATATCTCAATATCAGCAGGATGAAGAATTTGCTGAGTTTAATAGCTCAAAGGTATACTGCTCAAGCTGAGCAGTGAGATACACAGCTGAGAATAGTCAAGCTCAGTTTTCCTGTTCAACACAAACAATTAAAATTATTTCAATTGAGAACAGTGAGTATAAAAGTTGAGAAGACTGAGCAAGAGTGAGAGCCTAATATGAAATCTGTTCTATTATTGATCTTGAAGGTAAATGCAAGATAATGTCCTAAGTGTACCACTTATACAGCCATTAACATAAAGAAATGATGGACAAAAAGGTTCAGCAAAGTTGATGAGATACTTTTGATTGTAGGGTTAAAAAGGTTTAAGATGAACTGGTTTAGAAAGGCAATTTTGGATTTGTGTGTGCAGGGCAGTCTTCCTACAAGAGTAACATATAAAAGTTCATGACCTTATCAATGTTAGAAAATATCAAAGCAAGATAACGCTTGAGATGAAAGAACAAAGCAGTTTTATTGATAGACAAGTATTTGAAATAACTACCTAAATAGAATACTACTTGGAAGGGATATTTAATTTAGTTTACATATTGTTTTTAAAACCTAATTTGAAATAGCATAAGTATTTTCTTTGAAAATTTGAAGTTAAATTTACCAGTTCATCAGAAAACAGACAACAGTTTGAAATAGAGACAGCTTTGTTATATAATGCTGTTTATTCCTTCCCACATGAAATTGTGTTTCATGGATTGTCACTTTATATTTGAAGTCAGCAGAGCATTTCTCCATATAGTTTATCTACTGTCAGGTTACTTTTATCTTCTAAATTCAAGCAACATAAATTGTGACTGGCAAGTGTTTTGTTCTAATGTATAGCATTGAGTTTCAGTGACTATACGATAAATAAGACAAGATACCAACACATCATGACTAATTCATGCAAAGAAAGCAACACATATATTTGTGGTATATCATGATGACTGTAACAATGTAAAGCAAAGGTTTAACAGATAATTCATGTTACTTTCATAAGTTTTTTTATCGCCACTATTCTTTTATTGTATTTTTTTAAAGTAACTTCTATGTGTTATTTCTGTATTCTTTTATTTTATTCTTTTATTTGTTTCAGTCATTTCACTGCAGCCATGCTGGAGCACTGTCCTTAGTCGAGCAAACTGACTCTAGAACTTATTCTTTGTAAGCCTAGTACTTATTCTATCAGCCTCTTTTGCTGAACCGTTAGGATAAGGAGATGTAAACATACCAGCATCGGTTGTCAAACGATGTTGGGGGGACCAACACAGACACACAGACATATACACAGACATACATATACATATATATATATATATATATATCGACTTGAAAGAAATGAAGCTAGTATGCTTCACTGGCTGTGCAATGTCAGTGTGCATGTTTGACAGAGTGTAAGCATCTTGAGAGAAAAGTTAGGCATAAGAGGCATTAGATGTGGTGTGCAAGGGACACAAATGCACTGGTATAGTCATGTGATGTGTATGGACGAGGACAGCTGTGTAAAAAAGTGCTGATACCTAACTGTGGAGGGAACCTGTGGTAGAGGTAGACTGAGGAAGGCATAGGGTGAGGTGGTGAAGCATGATCTCTAAACTTTAGGCCTCACAGAGGCAACAACTAGTGACCAAAACCTTTGGCGATATGTTGTACTTGAGAAGATGTGTCAAGCCAAGTGAAATTGTAGTCGTGGCTGATGCTGTTGTCACATAAGCAGCACCCATGCAGGTGGCACGTAAAAAGCACCTTTAGAACATTGAGCCTTGCAGAAGCAAAGTGGTCGAGTTCCTTTCGAATGTTGGGCTTCATGGAGGCAATGACCGAGACCTTTGGCATTATGTTGAGCTTAAAGAAGAAGACCCATCAAGTCAAGTAAAATTGCAGTCATGGCAGGTACCAGTGTCACACAAATGGCACTCATGCTGGTGGCATGTAAAAGCACCTTTCAAGCATTGGGTCTCAAGGAGGCAAGGACTGAGAATATTTGACATTATGCCGGGCTTCAAGAGTTGGGCTTCACAGAGGCAAAAACCAAGTCCATTTGGCATTATGCTATGCTTGAGAAGAAAACCCATCAAGCCAAGTAAAGCCACAGTCATGGCAGATACTGGTGTCATACAAATGGCACCCATGCCAGTGACACATAAAAGCACTCATTACATTTTTGGAGAGATTGGTATTAGGAAGGGCATCCAGCTGTAGAAATCATGCCAAAACAGACAGGAGTCTGGTGCAGCCTTCCAGCTTGCCAGCCCTGGTCAAACCGTCCAACCTACGCCAACATGACAATGGACATTAAATGATGATGATGATGATAATGATGATGATGATGATAATGATGATAATGATTACCATCTCAAGACGCATGATGGCTTAGCCAGAGAAATCTACAATAGAGTTTTAAAAAAAGCAGCAATTGAAGACGACCAGTAGATCAAAAGATTATGGGTAGAACTAAAGAATGAAAACAGCAACCAAATTGAAACTCAACTAACTTGATATTATTGTTTGAAATTATAAAATATACTATGTTGTGAGAAATCAGCTGTCCCCTTGATGTCAATGAAGTAAAAGGAGACATCTGTGGACTTTTGTTGATGAATCTGCAAATCCCATATGAGAAATACACTTGAAGTTTTATACGCTTTGTTGTTGGGGTGGCAGAGTATGTACGAAACAATTTCAATTAAAGTATGAGTCAACCTAGTTTCTTAGATAAAGAACTTAGCTCTATAATCCACATGTTATAGAAGGTTGATATATGACAATAAAAGTCTGCAAGATTTTTATAAAATTTAAATAGTGAATGGTTGGTCAAAGTTCTTTTGGAATACTTGTCCATCGAACTAGAGGATACCAACAACAATGACAGAAAGAGTGGTCTCTGAGACCTACTGATAAATACATCTCATCCTGTTTGAAAGGATACTTCTTAACTATTCAGAAACTACTAAATAACTTATTTATCACATAAGAGAGATAAGGATAGCTCCAAACTTCCCTATTTTCGTAGAAAATGTTGATTATATCACACCAGTGTTGAACATATAACTCACATTGTCAGAAGCTGTTTAAAAGTGCTTTCACTGTATTGCATTTCCATGGGATATGACATTGTTGCCAGAAGTATTTATAAAATTATTCACTGGAACGTTCGTACTGACAGTCATATGAAAAGAACACCAATATTACAATGGTGTTCCTTTCATATCTAACAATAAGAAATACTGGTGGAGCAATCTAATGGAAACGGTAATCCAGGGCAAACATAACGGATTTGATATTGTTCTGTGGGTCAGAGAACAAGAAGTTATGCATTACTGTAGAGGACAGCTGCTTAGTAGACAGAGAATGGATAGAGACGCAAACTAATTGGAAACTTATAGCTCTTGAATCAAGGCTAAAGATTTTCAATTGTAACTTGTATAGAACTATCTAGCAATAAATTTGAACAAAAGTCTAGATAAATTGGCATTTTCTATGAAAGAACAAATTTAACTGATTTACATCCTGAAAATTACATCGATTAGTGGATACAGGTAAGATTCGTAGAAAATTTCAAATATTTTTTATTTGGATTTCCTGCATTGAATCTATACACACAATTCTGTGTGAATATGGAATATACACAAATACATAAAAAGTAATCTCATACACACACACACTCAAGTACTAAAGAGACATGTACACCCATTACATGAGTGCAAGTATATCCACAAATAGGTACCTGTTATCTCACTGATACATTTACAAACCTCTGAACTGTCTTCACTCAAACAAAAAATGTTTTTCCATAACCAGCTTGATTTCTGTGAAAAACTTGAATTTCAACGAAAATGCATACATACATATAAATACATACATGCATGTGTATGCAAATTCATTCACTCACATACATACATACATACATACATAGATGAACACATAGGCAGGCAGACATTTAGAAAAGCCAATAGAGGAACTGTGTAGAAATAAGAAAGTGTACAAAAATATATTATTCCCAAATATACACTGGTGCAATAATGCAGTATATAACATTCTCTTAATAAGCTCAATTGCAACAAATAAGCTATAGTAGTAACTGTACTAGTTTTAAAATACATTATATGTTGTCGTTTTTCTCTTGTCTTCAACTAGTTTCAAGCAAGAAGATATTGTAGAATAGGTAAAAAAAAACAAAACTGGGAAACATTTTGAAATATTACTTAGCAAAGTATCTACTCATCATAAATGAAACATATCAATATGAGATCAGCATAGTGCATTTCTTAAAAGTTATTCAAATTCTCATTGAGATACTGTTACTGATTAAGTAAGTTCAAGTTTGGACTCTTGGGAAGAAATATTCACCTGAAACTTGATAATTTTTAATTTACCACATTTTATTCTTAGTTATTAACAGCTATACAGCTTTTCTTAATAAGTGAGTTTCTACTTTTTTGGCACCAGTTCAGAGAAAAATGCGTGAAAATATTTCTTATTGCAAATAATTTAGCAGCAATAAAAATTTGTACTGTATAAATTCTTTCATATGTCTAACTTTATCAAATTAATCCTTATGTTAACTTAGTAATAACTTTTCTGATTTGATTGCATATCTCCAAGTCTAAGTTATTGCTATTCATTGCTCATATATCATTGCAAGTAAACATCTAAAAAATACAGAGAATATTAATGGATTTTAGGATTATTCTCTATATTGCAATTTATTAGAACTATTGTTAAAAGAATATAGAAAATAACTAAAAAAAAAAAAAATGAAAACAGCTGCAAAAGTGTATTTTCATTACCAAAGTCATCTAATATGCAATGCATAACATCACATACAATGAAAATGCAAACTGAAAAAAGTGAAAAAAAAAAGATGAAATCTTACTGCATTAATGGTTCTATGAATTTTTTCCCCCAGCATTTAATGAACATAAATTCCAACAGGTAAAACATGTTTAAGCTGGGTATTATAAATCAACAGGATTTTTTCTACATTAGAGAGAAAAATATTACAAACGCTGAGAATTTCTTTTAGCCTTATTTATAAGATTTTACATATTTAAAACTGCATATATTTTCAGTGCGTCTATTTAAGGATTTTGATATGCTTATCTGATTAAAGTAACTAACAAAAGAAAGTTATGAATTCAAGTGAAGAATAAAAACTAAATTTTGTTTTTCAATATAATAATAAGTTTTCTGTCTACTGATTAAGTCGCTTATTGACATAAGATGTTTCAATAATTTTGCTATATGTTGTATCATTTTCAGTTTTATAGGGTTTAGAAACATCTTAAATGAAGAACTGATATCAAACTATTATTGATCAACTTGCTTCATATGAAAGTGTGAATTAATGATGATAAATTCTAAGCTTGCATGGTAGTCAAGGAGTGTTAGGCCATGGTATAAATCTATGACATCAATGCATTTGTAAATGTGAAAAAATGGCAATAGCATTTCAAAAATATTAATATGATTTAATATTTCCAATGCAACAATGACATTTTAACCCCATTAATATTTGAGTTGGTTGAGTAACAAATTTTTTTTTACCTTTTTTGCTGGAAAATGGTGAAATGGTTAACTGCTGCACATTTTTTCTGCTAATTACAATTTATATCATTAGAGAGAATTTCTGATATAGTAATAAACATATTCTATATTGGAACATATTTGGAAGAATACAAATGTATGCTTGTATGTTAGTATGCATACTTGAAAAATATGAGGAAGATTCAAAAGATTAACTAATGAATGTTAATCCTCCTGTATCTCAGCTAGATCCATTGACACACAAAATGTACCAAACACTGAGCAAGGTTAACAAAGGACTTGTTAGCTTCAAAGGGACTATATTTCTTTGAACTACGTTCTGTTATGAACATGTCATATGGAATTCTCTTTGTGCTCTTGTGATGACTGTACAGAAAACTTGTAACATTTGTTTGAATGTACAGGTACTAGCCTGAGTGATGTGAAATTTTAAAAATAGTTCTCAAAAAGCTGTTAAGTTTTGAGGTGGAATTTATTTTTAAGGAGGCTACAAACAATTTTATAACAAACATCTAAGTGTTCTTTATCTATACTTCTTTCTTTATTTTAGTTCTTTCTAGCTTTTGAGTTTTTCCTTTAGCCTTGACTTACCAGTTTTACACAGATGCTCAAATTATTTAAATGAATAAATAAAATATGAAAGATAGATATCAGTAAGTATTACTTTGTACATATGGCAAATAAAATTCAATCTCTGCTCTATGACAGAAAAAGAGCATCTAAATTGGTTTTCATTGCTTTTTTTAGTTTCTGAAATACCTTTTGTTCCTCTTTGTGTATTCCATTGAAGGTGTAAATTCCTTTTCTTTTATATATTTTGCATTTGGTATGCTACGATATGTGGCAGACTGTAGAAGAAAAAGACAAGAACGGATACTTTGTGTATAATTTTCTATGTGGGTGCAGTGAGGCAAGTGAACATTAAAGGAACAGTCTAAAAGAGATTCTTGTGGGATACTATTTGAAAAGACTTATACCACTGAAATTTTTATCATTTAACTTTATCAATAAACTCATTGTGTGGCAATAAATGCATGTGTGTGTGTGTGTGTAATTGTTGCTGTTTTGACACAAGACAACATCTATCTAAAAGAAATTTGATGAAAAGTATTTCACTAATGGCTATCTTGCTTTGGGATATTTTTAAAAGATATGATGCTTATAGGAGTATATTATCAAATGTGTCCATTTTTCAAATACAGGGGTGTGATTTCATAGATATTTGGCTGCTATTTCTTGATGTTTGATTAACAATTACGATGTCACTTTTATCGGTTCATATTTTGAAAGTTGGTTGGCTAGTTGTATTCTACATTTGCTTTCTACAGATGAATCAAATATCGTTTTCAAATTTCGGTACAAGGCTAGAAATTTCAAGAGAAGGGCTATGTCGATTACATTCACTACAGTGTTCAACATTCACTATAGTGTTCAACTGGTAGTTTATTTTATTGACACCAAAAGGACGAATGACAAAGCTGACCTTGATGGAATTTGAACTCAGAACATAGAGACAGACTAAATGCCTCAAAGCATTTTACCCAGCAGGCTAATGACTCTGCTAGCTCACCACCTTTAATGATTTAAATATTAATTTAGTGATTGAATAGTGGAGAATATAATTGATGCATTAGTGTAACATATATTTCAGTTAAAATCATGTATAAATTTCTGTCCGCCTGATGGCTATGTGCAATAAAAGGATTTAATAGTTTGCTGCTAATGTAAACAAAGCTTTGGTAGTTGTTTCTCTAAAGAATAATTTGTTGTGGAGCTTTATAAATGTGTGAAGTGTTTAATGATCAATGGGATGTTGTTCCTAAAAGAACAGTGAAGGAAGGTATGGGAATTAACGATGTTTTTAAATATGACATCCATTTAGAGTTGGATAATAACTGGTTTAGATGAGAAGGAAAATCAGTTGTAAAAGGAAGAATTAAGTGATTAATTTTATGGACATGGGTATCTTACTGCAAGACATTGATTTAGGCTGTCAGTTATTCAGGACTCCACTAAGACAGTAGTTAACATTATAATAGAATTGTATGTCTACTTCTGTAGAATATGATACATCTAATCTACTTAGTGACCTTGACTTCTTTGGTGTTTTGTCTGACTGTAGTGCCAGCTGAGGCTAAAAAAACACCATGGCCGTTCCAGTATTTCAACCTCATAATAATTCATAGAAATGTTGATCAAGATGCTTCCATTATTGTTGTCATCTTTGTCATCATCATCATTTTACTGTCCATTTTTCCATGCTTGCATTGCTCAGACAGAGTTTATTGAGGTAATTTTCTGACAGCCAGATGCCCTTCCTGTCATCGACCCTCTCCTATTTCCAAGCAAATAACAACGGTTGGTTAGACATGCTTTTCATGAAAGATTGCAAATGAATGACATCACTTGTATGACAGTAAGTTTCTTTTATAAGACTTACATTTAATGACAACACAAGGGGTAGCACAAATATGTACATGCAAACAGAAGAAGCAACACATGCACACATACACATGCACATACAGACATATCCATCACCCTCACACGCATATATAAATATGTACCTATATACAATGGACTTCTTTCAGTTTGCATTCACTAAATACACTCATAATCTTTTTTTTATTAACCGAGAGCTTTAGTAGAAGGCATTTGCCCAAGATACCATTCAGTGGAACTTGACCCCAAACTTCATGGTTTGGAATCAAGCTTCTTAACAACACTGCCAAAATCAAAGTAAATAAATATTGTGTCAAGAAAGAGTATGAAGAAGAAAAGTCATCTTTTTTAGCAACCAAACAGAAGCAATGTCAACAACATACCCCATCACCACTTTGGTTAGTGTGGTGAGGCCCATATTTGGTTGAAGAGTTTTAATAGTATTAAAACTTGTCTAGATCTGTCTCCCATACTTGCCAGTGTAATTGAAATAATACTAGTTATTGTTTAATATTGTTCCTCTCATCACATAATCATTTCTAATTAGCTTTGTAAAAATCATTGCATGAGACATGGCAACACAACTTGGCTATTGTTTTTCTTTATGAGGATAGTGTCTGAGTAATTTCAATAAACTGTTCTTTTGTAATTTCAGCTTTTTTCTTGTTTTGCTTCTTTATTTGCTTCCTATTGTGGATATTTTCCATATATTTTTTCACACTGATTTCACCCCAATTATCACTTAACTCACATAATCCTATCAATATTGCACATGATTAGACATTAAAATTATCATTCTTTAGAGAATAAATGACTGAAAAGATTTATTCAAAGACGCAATCTGCACAATAAACAATCCCAAATGTACTGGGATAGTAATGTTTTTTCTTTTTGTTTCTGAAGGAACTATTGTATATACCTGCTCCTAAAGATATTTGCAAGATGAGAATGTTTTCTACTTAGTAGAACCTACAGATAGAACTGTGTACGAGAGAGAATTATGTATTTCAGATGTTTGATTTCTTTGTAGACATGTGAATAATCCTGTTGCTCTTGGATATCAGTTTGCTGATGTTTTCTTACAACTATTACTTTCCTTCAAGAAAACTTAGCTTCGTGCAAATTAATACCTTATTAAGTACTTTTCTCTACTAGACCACTGAAATGTATCCTTTTTTTTCCCTATCAGACAGCTGCAGCTTATATACATGTCTAATATGGTTCAAAAGCAAAAATATAACATAATGCAAATACAGCTGTTGTCGAAAAATTTGCTTTGCAACGTTTCTGAGTTTGATCTGACTGTATAGTACTTTAGTGTCTTCTACTGTAGCTTTGAATTAAACAATACCTTGCTAGTAGAAAATATGTAGAAGCATGTCATTTATATTGAGTGTGTGTGTGTATGTGTGTGTATGTGCACGCATGCATGCATATGCATTTGTGTGTGCCTGTGTGTATGTATACCTGGGTAAACTGGTTTGTAAAGATGTATTTTATTTATGTCACAACCTAATGGTGTGATAAATAGTGAATGATAACATAAATAACAGTCTGACATTGGTATTGCATTTAATGCTCCAGTATGACCATTGTCTAATCAATGAAACCAGTAAAAGAATAAAAAAAGTAAAATATGTATTTATTATGTTACTTGTTTCAGTTATTTGACCACGGCCATGCTTGAGCACCACCTTAAGTCGAGCAAATTGCCCACAAGACTTATTCTTTGTAAGTCTAGTACTTATTCTATCAGTCTCTTTTGCCAAACTGCTAAGTTACAGGGATGTAAATGCACCAACATCGGTTGTCAAGCGATGGTGGGGAACAAACACAGGCACGCAAATACACACACACACACACACACACACACATATATATATATATATATATATATACAATGAGCTTCTTTCAGTTTCCATCTACCAAATCCACTCACAAGGCTTTGGTCTGCTCGAGGCTATAGTAGAAGACACAGTGGGACTGAACCTGGAACCATGAGGTTGGGAAGCAAGCTTCTTACCACACATCCACACAACCACTCCAGTACCTAAAGCCACTCCTGCGCATATATTAGTCTGAAAGCTTTCAATAGTTTTTGTCATCTTACTTAAAACTAATTTATGAAAGAAAACAAAGTAACTGTATTCCATATAATTGACTGGATATAATATTTTCACTTTTGTTTTCCCCTAATCTATTACAGGGATTTTTTAAACGGTTTACAATGTTGTTACCTCTTTTAATAGTATAGGGCTTTATTTCATGAATCCTGAGTGTGTTGGTAAAACATGGGCCTTGTACATGCAGAAGAATCTGGAGATATATATGAACTAAATATGATCTGATGATCTGCTGAATGTGCAAAATTAACCTGCATGAAATGTGAGGCAAAAGTAAACTGAGAAATCAAATAAATATTAAGGGCCTCAGCTGATAATTGAAAAATAGACAGACAGAGCTGTTTTGGGTATATGAATTAAATTAATAATACATATGATGACCAAAAATATGTAGACTGAATGTGGAAGATACTCATAACAGATGATAGAGAAAATAAGAGTAGAAATGATGAGGTGAAATCTAATCACTCATAGATACAAAGACTTAGAAATAGGATTAGAGGTGATACACTATACAGTAGACATAACAAATGTATTTGAACATGAAGAAACAGACTTTAAATCTGTGGTGACAATAGTGCTGCTATTGATCATGATGAGAAGTGGGTGATGATTAGAATCTTGACAATGATATTGAAGTAAAATTCTTGTTTCCAAGTTCTATCTTACATTAGTCACTCATTCTGAAATAGTGTGGTGTTTAGCAAATTTGGCACAGAGATTTTTAATAAATTATTAAAAGAAAAAAAGAAAATATTTTTTGTCTTTTTGTCTTTTTAGGAAATACAAATCTTTTCTTTAAATAAAATATTTTATTTACGTTCAATATTTCTTTGAATGTTCTTTTCTGTATGTATATTGTTTGCCTTGTACTATTCATACAGTATCTGAAGCTATATAAAAAAATATGTATATTTATTAAACTGAAGTAGTTTCATACTTTGTTTTTATTAAACCTTCAGAATGCAACTTTTTTACTTCAGCAAAGATCAATCATTTTTATTAAACAAAATTATAACATAGTCAAATATATTGAAGTTTGAAAAAACAAAGCAAAACAAAATTTTCCAATATTTTTCTTTAGAAATGCCTTCCCATTATTATGTTCTGAATTAATATATTTAAAGACAAAGTAGGTTGGGGCTGATTTGTTGTCTGTTATAAAAATGGGGACTAGAATAGGATACTGGTTCATGCATTAAAATGTTGATATGAATTTTTTAACCATTATTTTATAGAAAGTGTGTCAGTTTTTAAGAAATTAAATATGATTGAAATTATAGACAGAGGCAAAGTAAATATTTACATCAATCTTACATGTTATTTAAACATAGACAAGAAAAAATCTTTTAAAAGTTATATTTTATATATATATCAATTACAATATTACTTCATGCCAGAGCGTGATGTAGTTGATGATTTTACATCAACATATTTGTATAACTTCATAAAATATGGTCACCAGACATCTATTTGTTTGAATTTGTCATTAAAAACCATTGATAAATACATATTAAAAGCTAACAGATGAATATAAAGTCAAAATAACAATGTGTAAATTTGAGCATAAAAAAAGAAGCCTAATAAATTGTTAACATAAACATAATTATATTTGCATGTGGTATTTTGTCATATCTCTTTAGCCTTCCTGTGTTTAATTAACATATTAATAAGGGTATGTTGTCCTTAAAATCTAGAGCAGGCTACTTCTAAAATAAATTGATATATTAATCATAATTTCAAGCACACACACAAGGTTTTAAAATTGGTGTAGTAGTAGACCCAGCAATATCAACTTCAGTTCTTGACAGATGCTTTATTTTATTGGCTATGGAATGTGCAAACTTGGCTTCATCAGGATTTGAAGTCCAGCATGAGAGGACATAAATTAATTTCATTATGTATTTCATGTAGCATTCAATTGATTCTGTTTTCCACATGATGATGAGGAGGAGGAGGATGACGGCAATGTTGGTGATGATGATGATAATGATGATGACGATGATGATGATGATGATGTTATATTTTGCTCCCTTTATGAAATGGACTAAGGTGGAGCTACAGAACTTGGACAGACGAACTAGAAAGCTGTTCACAAAGCACAATGCATTCCACCCTAAAAGCAATATTGACCAACTTTACCTACCAAACAGAATACTAAATGCAGAAGACATTGTCAATACTGCAATACTGGACCAAAGACTTTTGATGTGCAGAGTAAAGAAAGAATGTTTGGTAAGTTTCGTTAAACTATTGTTATTTTGCCTGACATCATACCTATTCCCACTGAATTATTTTATTTAATTTTTCTGTTGTGCAAACAACATAAACCAAGTTGTGTTTGGTGTATTATCTTGCATACACCAAATAGGAATCCTTTCGAATCTTTGCTTCTGTATAAATCATAAAATATCTGTTGGAATTGATTTAACTCATGCTGTTGGAATTGTGTTGGAATTGACTTAACTCATGTTATTGCATAATCCCCACATATTTTGGTAGATCATCCTGAATATCCCTTAGTGTTTTTGAATGTATGACTTCCTGTCAATCTACCTATTTAAATTTACTTACTACACTTTTAACTATGCACAACTAAAACAATGTTTCACTTTCAGATTAAATAATACACCCCCATTCTTCTCAAAATGTAGATTCCTCTAAATCTTCAGTGCCCATTTTCTCAGCAAATATTGAACAGCTGTAATCTTAAATGTATTTCAGTTGCATTTATCTTGTTTATTCTCATCCAGTTATTCAAGAATATCCAAAAAGACTATGGACATTTACTTTTTTCCTGAAAACTAGGAAATAACATAGGCAAGAACAATTAGCTATAATGAATTTTTACTATGAACATATTACCTCCCAAGATTATAATTGATAAAATTGTTATTAGATTATCATCCATGAAATTCTTTTCTCCATTTCATCTGATAAGAGCTGATTTCTATTTTCATAATTTACGCTGTGTACCAAGTTAACAATTAGACTTTTCTTACAATCTATTGAATGCATGCTTTCCCTTCCTATGTTTATTAGTTATTTATGACATTTCTAAATAAATTATTAATTTACATTATTTATTTTTGTATTAGTTGAAGAAAGGTATAAAGTGCAAACCTGCATAACTTCATATATAAATACATTTATTAAGGAAACAAATATAAAATAGTTTATGGAAACACACAAACAGTAAATGCATTCCTTAAAATCCTATATTTCCCACCTCATTTGAAATACTGATGATTAGTTTATGGATATTGTTGGATAATGAACATCTATATCTTTACTTACATCTATAATGACAACAAAAACAGACTGCGTGTTTTTACTAGAATTGAAAATAAATAATACAATAAGTTGTTAAGATTTGTATCTCAACATATTAAGAACATGAGATAATATAAGTAACATTAGTCTGATACTTAATTTATCTACAATATCTTGGAAATATCCCTATCATTAATTATTGCAGATTATGTATTGACATTGGTGATTTAATCCGCACTTTCATAAATACATGGATATTAATCAATGATCTAAGCATTAAATTCTTATTGTTAATTCTGTCTATGTTTATCCACTTACTAATCTCTACCCTGTCTGAAGCATAGAGTAGATGTTGTTGTTGTGTGTGAATTCTTTCTTTTCAAACTGTTTGTTATCATTAAATATTCTGCAAGAACTTTCATTGAACCTAATGATTTTAGGATATTTTAAAGAGGATGTAGTAAAATTACATTCTACTGCTTACTTCCACCCATAAGTGAAATTCAGATTTGTACTTCACTCTAATGAAAGTTTTGTTACTTACGCATTTTTATCATGCAATACACTGAGATGAATTCTGAGAGGTGTCTACCAAAATATGCATAGAAAGGTAGTGGAATGGTAATTGATAGTTCAGTGTCTTTTAGCAAACACATTGCAGCATTAGTGTCAGGATATGATACATCAATTCTCTGGTTGATTGTCCAGCCTACTACCATTTTGATTACCTACAGCTGAGATAATATGGATACAAATTGTCCGGATATACAGTAGCTAATTGTCAAGACATTATGTTTTTCCATTCTTGTTAGTATAAAATTTGAATTCAAAGAAGATGAACAATTGTAATATCCTCATTATTCAGTTCTATATTTAAGAGATGAGGAATTATGTACATTATTTACATTATTTACAATTGGTGGATATTTGTCTTCATCTTGTTTGTCGTTAACACGTTTCGGCTGATATACCCTCCAGCCTTCATCAGGTGTCTTGGGGAAATTTCAAACCTGGGTTCTCATTCCTAAGATATTTTTCAAATACTAGAGTGGATGATATCTACGAACCACCTCTCCTCAAAATTGCTAACCGTGTGCTTAAATTA
>NC_068981.1:37573198-37577554 GCF_001194135.2 Octopus bimaculoides
ATGTTCCCACACTTTACTTCATATTTTTGCCACTCTGTTACAAAACAGTCGCTTGTGAAGTATATCTTTTGCAAAGGTTGGAGACTGAAGTATATCTGAGCTAAACAAAATGAGACTTGTGAAGGTTTTCTCAACACTGTTAAGTGTGTCAAGACTTAATAAGAATTGTTAATATAGTGGCTAGTATTAGGTGAAACTCAAATGTTATTAGTAGAAACATGTTTGAAGATTTATCTAATTTCTTAAAGAAATCATAAAATACAACAGCTCAAATTTAAGCTAATGTGCATATAAAAACTGTTGGTTATATATTTGAATGTATCATTAATTAGCATACACTATTGAGGTCGTTAGTATATATTTTAACCCTTAATCATTAAACCA
The DNA here is from genome assembly GCF_001194135.2 of Octopus bimaculoides. Lineage (NCBI taxonomy): Eukaryota > Metazoa > Mollusca > Cephalopoda > Octopoda > Octopodidae > Octopus > Octopus bimaculoides. The sequence continues at coordinate 37,573,583 of NC_068981.1, forward strand.
GCCATATCCAGCCAAAATATTCTACCTGTTTTATGTTTAATATGGTCAAATCCTGCCTCTCACACTTAACCTACCATGTCATTCTAAAAATAAACAATCAAAATTTTGAAGCTATGAGATATTGCATGACTAATTCAAAACAATGTGAATGAATACGCATTACATTTGGCAGAATAATCTGAATACTAAATGGCTAAAGAGAGTTGAACAGTTGATAGAGTATTTGAAAGTTTCACCAAAATTAGTTGCTATAGTATTTGAGACTATCATTGAATTAGAGTATAGTCCCATGGCTGTTACTGCAGTATTCGAAATCTTCATCTAGATTAGTGACTATTTTAAAGTTTGTCACTGTAGCCAAAACCATTCTCAGTATAAGCCTATTGATAAAATGAAAATAAATTTATAATGCTGAAAGAAATTTTAATTGTGGTATCACACATAAAATGACTGGGTGACATTGCAATTTAGAAAACGTTAACAAACTGTGGCCTGCACTATTTTTAAAACATTAAAGCCAACTTAGTTAACACTTAAACTGTAATATATTAATGAAATATTTTCCCTCATAGATCACCTCATAGATGAAAAATGAAAATTATTTTTTTTTTTGTTTTCAGATAAAACTTTTAGTATAATTAAACAACATTGTGCTTCCTATGAAAACTACGTAAAATGGAATATTTGAAATATTTTATATAAATTAACATTGAGGAAGAAATTTTAAATCTCTTTCTAAAAGACGAGAAGCAATGACAATGAAATCTCTCGCTTACTTGATATCAATAAAAATAAACTGTTTTATTGCTTCTGAACATTTTAATCGCTTAAAAACCTAAAAGTTTTTTTGTTTTATTACATCTATATATTTTGTATAGGTTGTATTTAGTTTAGAAAACTGACAATTTCAATTTGAATTATCAGTGATATAATTTTTCTTCCTCTTTTTTTCCCTTCCAGAATATATGAACAGCAATGAATATACTAACTTCAACAACTCTCCTTCTGAAATCTTTTTCAATATTTTCCATTTCATATGTATACATAAATGCAATTTTAAAAATTTTACTTTTATTTTCTGAGTGAAAGTATTTTTTAGTGGAGATGGGTTATGTTTCAGAAATTTATATACAGAGCTTGAATATTGGAATGTAGTTTGACAGAATAATTATTCAAAATTTTCTAATATATTTAGGTTTATGTATATTTTGGTTTTATCCTTATGAATTTGTATTCCTGACTCAATTTTGTTTTTAATTTAGTAATTCGAATATTATGGAAAAAATCATATTTATGAGCAAAGTTCTAGGGTTTTTCTCCCATAACGTTTATTTATAGTAGATCATTTTATGTATGTATTATGTATGTACATATGTATGCATGCATGTACGTAAGTATATATATATATATATGTATATATATATATATAGGCATGTATTATGTATGCATGTATGTATATGTGTGTACACACATACACACTCATATATATAATTAATAATTTCCTTCTATTTCCTCAATTTGATAACAAATCATTTTATCGAACAATAACAACTATCATTTAATATTCAGATCAGGACATTTGTCTTGTTAACCCTATGCATATTTATGGATGTGCATGTGTGGTTGTATATAAATGTATATGTGCATGTTGTTTATGTACCTGTGTGTGAATGTATGGCCAGGCATATGCATATAAGGATGTATTCCGTGGAGTTGAAAATATTGTTTTTAATTTTAAATCAAGGAAGAGAAAGAAAAGAACATTTAATTTTATGTATGTGTCATGCTGATATGAATGTATCTCTCCTCTCCGTTTGTCTGTCAATCTGTCTGTCTCACATTGTCTGTCTTCTTATATATATATGTGTGTCTTTGTACATGTATATTTGTTTATGTATGAGTTAAAGCAATGTATAAAGCAATGTAGCAGTAAAGTCTCAGACAACCTCCACAATTTTTACATCACTTGGAAATCATTCGTTTTTTAAATTTTATTTAGAAATTGAAAACATTATTGTTTTATATGGTAAAGCAGAATATATGATAAAATAGGATATATATGTTGATGCACACTTGTCTACCCTACTTTAACTAGATATTTGCACCAAATATTCATTTTAACATAGATACAAGACCACAACTTTGGGAGTAAGGTGTAGGTGATTTGGTGGATTCAAATACTCAACTGGTATTTATCTTATTGATCCTGGCAAAATGAGAAACAAGGTTAATTGTGACAGGTTTTGAAATCAGATCATCAGTTGCTCAGTACTGATATTATTCTGTCAGTTTTGTCTTGGAATTTGCTGATCAGAGAATTCCTTGCTCTTTCTTCAGTTGTTTTATTGATTTCTAACAGCGGTACAAAGCCACAAATTAATAGGGGAGGGGATTTAATTGATAGAATTGATCCCAGTACACGTCTGATACATGTTTTATCATTTCCAGAGGGATGAAAGGCAAAACAAACCTTTCAAGATGTGAAATCAGGAAGAAATTAAATGCCCAGAAGCGTGCTAAAATTGATGCACTCCTTGCTCTGCTTTCTTTCTACAGGTTTGTCATTGAAATTTTGTTGATTTGTTTGTTGTTCCTGTTTATTTTCCATTCTGTATTCTCTTCTGATATGATTAATATAGAAGCTATGAAAATATAATTATTGGAAATATAGATGAGAATAAATATCTGGTAACTTTATAATTTGAAACAGTCTAACTGTCTGTCTCCTCTCTACTTCTCTTTTTCTCCTCATATTTTCTGCTGCAACACGTGTGAATTTTATGCTTTCATTTGAAGTAACTATTGATAGGAAAAGAATGCCTACTACACTCGAGCGCGTGCACACACACACACACACACACACACACACACACACACACACACACACACACACACACTCATACGCACACACACATAGACAGAGACGTGTATGTAGGTATGCATATCTACACAAAATGGGCTGCACAAACACTGTATGTATTCATTAGAATGTGTTTTGCAACCATTTCAGTAATGAGACTGCCAGTTGTTTGAATAATCAAAATGCATCCACATTACATTGCCATTAGTAGCTATATATTCAACAAACTTTTCTGCCTTTACCATACTCCGCCAAGCAGATTAAGTGTGATACTATAGAATAAAGCAAAGCTTTTAAATTGCATATAAATCCTTTTTTTTAGCAGGCTTCTTCACAGTTTTTTTCCTGCCCTATGCATCTCACAAGACTTGAATTAACTTGTAGTTATGATTGAAGGCATTTACTCAATCTGCCAAGCTGTGGCAATCAAAGCTTAGCGCTTATGATCATAAGAATATCTTTTTAACTATTCTACCAGGCATTTTATACTTATTTATAATAGGTGTAGTTGCTTTTGGAATATGTTTTATCAAGTTCATTGTCTTTCTGCTGGTCACTACACACGTTTTAATATTTAACTTCAAATGTTGGTTGTTGATTAATAACAGTCTTCAAGTTACACACACACACACACACACACACACACACACACAAACGTTTGAGATTTTCCTATCATCTCTGTTCAATCCATCTTCCATTTTCTTCTTACCATTACCAGCATTGTTTCTTTATATGTAGCAAAAAATACATTAACACTAAAAGCCCTAGTAATGATTTAAACAAATAATCAATTACAGGATACATAAACATTTTTTAAATGTTCATTGTGTTATTGGCAAAACTCAAAATAAACTCTTCAAAATAGTATAATGAAATTAAAGATTAAACATGAATCTAAGAAACTATGAAAGTTAAGACATTGGGGTTTTGGGACCAACCCCAAAAATTTAGTGGTCTAAATTAGATTCTTTCAAATATGAATCAAATAAAGTGCCACAGAAAGTATATATACATATATCATCATCATCATCGTTTAACGTCCGCTTTCCATGGTAGCATGGGTTGGACGATTTGACTGAGGACTGGTGAAACCGGATGGCAACACCAGGCTC
>NC_068981.1:37577564-37591021 GCF_001194135.2 Octopus bimaculoides
ACAGCTGGATGCCCTTCCTAACGCCAACCACTCAGAGAGTGTATATATATATATATATATATATATATATATATATATACACACACACACACGCATTTTGTGACATATGTAGTAACTCGAAAAGTTATTTCCTCCCTCAGCATTAAACTATAGAATTAGGAGAAACAATAAATAAAAAGTTGACACATTTATACTTTCTTCAAAGACATAAGGTCATTAAGGGAAACAACAGATATATTGTTAAATAAAGAGTTCTGACATTTATATTCTTTTCCACTAGGCATTTGAACAAAGAACCAAAACCAGGATATCAATATTGTTTTGCTACCAGTTTACTATAATGATATTACAGATGTTAATGCTTATGTTTGAAGTTTAAATCCAATCAAGTTTAACTTTGCCTTTTATCCATCCAAGGCTGGTAAATATAGTATTGAATATTCTATTATTATTTTATACCGTTATGTTAAATATTAACATAATAATATAAATATATATCACATGAAACTTTGTAAGAGTATGGTATACATGCACGTTTATTACAAAATGTGGATTAAATTACTTTGTTTATTGACAAATCCTAAAGTGTGAAATACATTTTTGATAATTTACTGCATCTTTTGAATTATGGGTTGCAATAACAAGACAAAGTACCAATCAAGTGCTATGCATTCTTCAAATAAGTAGCCTTATACCAATATTGGTAATGGTGAATTTCATAACAATGCACATTATTATATTAATGTAGCAAGAAGCTGTTGTGGCTGAAGCAAATATCACCCCATGATGGATTTCCACTGTTAGATGAGCTAACATCCAATAAATTATTTCATATCAGCTATCACACATAATCCTGAATCAGTATTGTCTAAATTTGATAGCAAAGTGAAACAAGACTGTTGGCGGACACTGATTTCAAATTGAACACTTCCAAATGTTTAACAGATAGATCACCTGAGCAAGTTTTATTTTCAGGAATGCAATGAAACACCAACAACAATTTTGAAATCCTGACCCACAAGCAAGTAGTTAAATGCATTGATCACTCAGTCACTTAAACTTTTATCATATGAAATGATTGACTAAAGACAAAGAAAATATCCTTTTCTGCTCTAGGCACAAGACCCGAAATTTTAGGGAATTGGACCAGTCAATTAGATCGACCCCAGTACACAACTGATACTTAATTTATCGACCCCGAGAGGATGAAAGGCAAAGTCGACCTCGGCAGAATTTGAACTCAGAACGTAAAGACAGATGAAGAACCGCTAAGCTTTTTGCCCGGCATGCTAACGTTTCTGCTAGCTTGCCACCTTAAGACAGAAAATATCAACACAACAATATAAAAGAGTCATCATCAGCAATATAATGTACATGCAATATATTTGTTACACAGCATTTTAATATAACCTAACAATAGTCATAGGTAGCTAAATCTAGACATATACAAATGTATGCACTTATAAAATCATGATACTATTAATGGCATATGCACAAGTCTTGGAGAGATTATTCATGAAAAAATTAATCAATATTTCTCCCATAATTGCTTTGCCCCAATTACCCTGTCATTCCTGTACAGCAGCTAACTGTAATTATTGATAAATGCAAAAAGTCTTGTACACAACAACATAGGGCTATTGGTGGGGAAATAAATTACAATTCTGATCACCAAGTGGAACTTGGTTAGAACTACTATGGTTGACAGGAACAACGGTTAACTGTAATAGCTAAAAAAATTCACTTAACAAAGATAAAGTGAGTACTGCCAACACTTTTGTTGCAAATAACAATTTAATTGTGATATATTTAAATTTCATCAGAAAGCCCATGAAAATTAATGGAATGAATTGCATAAAATGACTTAAAATGTTAAGAAAAGTTTCTTTCTGAGTTATCTGACTATACCAATAAAACACCTCAACAGCCATTAAATTTCATGAAGGTTTAAAAAACATCAGTCTTGAACAATAATTTCAACTGAACTTGAACAAGAAAATTATTGTTTCCAAATACACTAGAAATCAACTGAGGACTAAAAATATCACGATGATTGACAACTTTATTTCAAAATACAACCATATGACACTAACTTGACTGCATGTACTAACAATAGTTACTTTACAAACCTGATTGCAAATGCATATCCATTACAATATAAAAACTATTCAAACACTTGAACTACCTTCATAAATTTGACTGGGCTCATTGCATGTTGGGAAAAAAAATTATCTCCTATTTTATTGATCAGGCTGATCAACAATGTTGAACTGAGAAATTATGTGATCACTAATACAATTCACAGTCACTGCTACTAGAATCAATATGGCATTGAACTGCCTTGTTAGTGATTGTGCAGCATGATTATAGTTAAGATATTTAACTCTTCATAGTTTGGTCTGCTTAACTACAAATATCTATGATAGGTAGATAGAGATCACTGCCATTAGATGTAAGAATACTGTATGATCAGATAGTGTTTCATTAGCTTGCATTACTGAATACAAGACAACCTATGAACCTAGAGTAGGATACAACTCTAATTTATCATATATTATATCTATATTATAAAACTTTATAAAAGAAAAATGAAGAAAAATTGATAAAGCTTGTCAAACATGAATTTGAAGCATTAAGTATGAAACTAAGTTGTCAATGTAATCTACAGGAAACAAGCTAATGAGGTAGTTTCTATGTGATTATTTAACTGGTCAGAAATATTAGCCAAATCACCATCAAACCATACCCTATTGTCTCAAAAACAAGCATACACGTCTTGAAAAAAAGACCAGGTGACTATGGTTTGAGTCCCTTTTATCATAGGTCTGTTCAATCAAGGCTTAGTTGGGGCTAACCAACACCAACGATGGCAACAGCAATAGTAGGAGTGGAAACATACTTAATATACAATATACTAAAGTAATAAAGGTGTAACAAATAAAGAAAATACTCTGGAAAATGTCTGGAAATGTTCTGATCAAGCATATAATGTGACAGCAGGGAAATTAAGTTTGATGCTTGAAAGGAAATACTGCAAATACTAAGGCTCACATGTTAATCTGTGACTGACTAAAGCACAAAATTCCTTCCATATCAATAGAAAACAATTATCATATAGTACATTTCAGCATTTACTTCTGCATATCATAAGGAGTAAGTAAATGGGTTTATGTCAGGAAGGGCATCCAACTGTAAAGCACAGCTTTAAGGAGTCCTATTCAATCCACTCTAGCATGGATTGCACAAGGCATAAAAATGATGTTGATAAAGAAGAAGAAGAAGATGATGATGATGATGATGATGAAGACGATGATGATGAAGACAATGACGATGTATTCATGATAATTGATAATATCCAGAGACTTAAAATGAAATCAAGGCATTTACTTATCTACTTAAACTCAACATCATTCTCTTTCTAGCTAACTTTTCCGCTCTCTTTACTTAGTTTCCATATCTAACTTTCTCTCTCTCCTGTATTGTCCCTAAGAGCTCCCAAGATGGTAAGTGTGTTTGATTATTTTTTTTCATTTTGCATATCTAAATTATTCATTGGGATAATTGCCAATATCACAGATATTTATGTATAACATCACAGGGGCACAAAATTAAATTAAGACAATATTTATTTATTTAATTTATCTATTTAAACCCAGCATGTTACCTTGTCTAGTAAACATATCTGCTTAGAAATATGTTGGTAGCTTCATTCAGCTGCCTCCTCCCTCTGTCTTGAAAATAATGACCAGCTGCCTTGTTCCAATTACTTGATACTGACAAGTATGAACAGCTGTCATTAATCAAATTATTCCAATTATCCTCACAACATATGACAGCATAGAACTTTTTACATGATTGCTTACATAGTCCTAACTAGTATGCATTGAGGCAATGGCTCTCCAAATATAGTAGAGGTGATCTAAATCTGAATGAAATTCTGTATGATGGAAGTATAAATTTCAGCAGTGTTAGTCAAGCAGCCTTGACTAACACTTACCATATACATTATATACATTAGCAGGGCTTTATACATTAGCAGGGCAGCCAAATGGGAACATCTGGATGTGTATCAAAACACCTCAGCCACCATCATATGATTACACCAACTCTCTTGCTTTCAGATATAGAAAACAGTTATTAAAGTATCTGCTTCTGAAAACATTCCTCTTATTGTCAGGAAACTTTAGGGGCTGCTACTAGCAATGATAGCACAATGAAAGTTAGGTCTGGGGAGATTTAAGGCAAATAGCAGTGTATTATGAATAAGAGATAAGATAGCAGAGTATCTTGTCCACACTACTTATAGACAAGAAATAGAGATTCAAATATTTCTTGGTGTGTAACAGAGCAGTGTTGGGTAAAGTTGGTTTTCTACTGGCTGAGAAATGGACAGATGAATTAATATCCTATACAGAATATGTGACAGAATAATTGTCTAAACATAAACAATACAACAGCAACAGTTATCCATGTATGTTTACTTAGGACTGACTGTGAGCAAGTGGTTCATTTCTACAAGATTCTCTTGCATATTTCCTTGATAAAAAATGATTGCCACTTTATTAGCATGGTTAATGTACATAGTGGGATCATTAGAATAGCTACTCCAATGTGCATGGAGACACTACAAATAGTAATATAAATGGAGAGAAATCAAGGCTCTTTGGGTTGGAAATGAGTAAACCATTTGCAACGATAACTTCAGAAAACCTTTCAGCCCTCTGATTACTTATCAATCAGGCAAGTATGCTGACTGGATAGATTTCACAGTCACAATGAATCAGGATAGATGAATAGTTGGGAATAATAAATCTTTTCTTGTGTGTATCTTAGCATTCAACATAGACAAATGATTAAGATAAGAACTAGTCACTCAGATACACAAGATAATTCAGAGAAGAAAAATAAAAGTGAAATAAACATAAGTTCAGTGAGATACTGGTTGTCATATACTTACAATAAATAGAATAAGTTGTCTTCTTGGAGCTTACAGTTGAGAGCTCCAAGAAGATAACTTGCTGAAAAGCACAGCCTGAGAAATAAGAAAGAATGACGAAGAAATGGACAGAATATGTCTATCAATGTAAGTATGACGTATGCATATGTGTTTGTGTGTGTGCATGTGCACATGCATGTGTGCATCAGCTCTAGATCTGGTTTTGGTGGAACACTGACCAATCAAGATCAATCAAGAATTTACAACAGGGCCTACCATTGACACTTGATGGCTATTTTAAGCATTGTCAATTTTTATCTTATCTTCAGAGACTGGATCACTATAAGAAACAGCAGCTTCTTTTCAGTGATCAGACCAAGTAACCACCTATTAAAACTGTTTAGCAGCATGTACTGAGTCAAAAGATATCATCTGATTTCTTCCTTGTTTTGTTAGTGGAGACTTGTAGTGAAGGTTAGATATATTAAGGGGCATCCACTCAAATTGGGAAATGGGGGAGTCACAGATGATATCACTGTCATGATGAGAAATTGAGGTGGTTGACACTTCTCTAGATAAATTGCATGAGTAAAATAGCATCCTGAATTAACGAAGACAAGTTAATAAACATGCAGCTGAATATTGTTGGATGCAAGTTTATGCAGTACAGCAATGTCTGTCACGTGATCAAAGCCCTCTTAAAGTGCTTTGGTTATAGTTCAGATCTAATCTGCAGTCTGCAGTTAGATTAAGAGCTAGAACAAAGTCATGATTAAAATTATTATTTTGACTCAAAAATAAGCTAAAAGAAAATTATCTTTGAAGGATAAGATGAATGTAGATTATATATCTGACTCTTGTAGTTCATCTTAGGAAATACTTGACAAGACTGGAGCATATACTCTTTCATTTCTTGAGGAAAAGATAGGCTCTGCTGGTTTGGAGATCTTTCTGCTACCAATGCACACTTTGATCAAGTTGCAGTTTCAGTCCAACTCAGATAGAGATTGATTTTTTGACATCTAGAATGTTATGTACCACTAACTGCATTGTACTTGAACTAAGCTGTTGGTGAAAAATCAGCACTCACGGTCTAATTATAAACAAGACAAATTCATCATCATCATCGTTTCACGTCCACTTTCCATGCTAGCATGGGTTGGACGATTTGACTGAGGACTGTTGTACCAGATGGCTACACCAGGCTCCAATCTGATTTGGCAGAGTTTCTACAGCTGGATGCCCTTCCTAATGTTAACCACTATGAGAGTGTAGTGGGTGCTTTTACATGCCACCGGCACGAAGGCCATTCAGTCGGTACTGGCAACGGCCATGCTCAAAATGGTGTATTTTATGTGCCACCTGCACAGGAGCCAGTCCAGCGGCACTGGCAATGAAATAATAATTTTGCTTATGTATTGTTTCAAAGCCAAAATTCAGACTTTACAAATATGGATTTTTGGATTAGCTAAGACTATACTAAATTATGAGTGTCACTCTCATTTTTATAACATCATCATCATCACCATCATCATCAACATCATCACATTCATCATTTAACACCTGCATTCCGGGTGGGACAGTGGAGTTTAATTTGATGGAAATTTGACTAATGTTTACTGCAGGTCAAGCAATCACAAAGGGGCTGTCTTATTGCCTAAGATAGACTTCATTGTGACAGAATGTGGAAGACACTATGTAAAGTTAGAAACCAAGAGAAAGAAAGTCTGTCTGTTTATCTATATGCTGGTAAGTATGTGTGTGTGTGTGTGTGTGCACGTTTGTGCATAAATACACATGCATACATATGCACACACATGCACATGCACACAAACACATAAAAGCATGTTTATGAGGGAGAAATAAGAAAGCAAGTAAATGATAGTGAATGAAATTATGAGAAATTAGAAAAAGTGATGAGAAAATAGAGAGAATATCTGTGTATGCCAGTATGTATGTGTGCAAATGCATGTGGATGCGTATATGTGTGTGGTGTGTGGTGTGTGTGTGTGTGTGTGTATGTGTGTGCATGTTTGTGTGTGTGTATTAAAGTATGCGTGAATGAATATGTTCACTCCAGAACACAAATCTGCAACTCTTTAAAAGCATGCACATCGCATAACTAAGCCATCCTAGGTAACCATTTTGATGACTGCAAGATATTTGTAACAGGAAAATATTTAAAAAATTATATATAATTGATTTATAATGGGATGAAGAGAAGTGATGATGGCAACAGCAACAACGGCAGTAGTGGGTCGGGGGTGGAGGTAAAAGCAGCAGCAGCAGTGGTGGTGATGGTGGGATGGTGCTGGTGTGCTGGCAGCACTGTTTGTGAGAGGAGAGTAAGCAGTTTCACTGTTAATAGGCTTAACAGTTAGACAGTTAGACAGTTCATTGCACAAAGAATATCATTAGCTAATTCTACTATTTAGTGAAAGCTCTTGCATATTTCCGCAACATACTGGCAACACTTGCATATTACTCTTTCACAATAAATTGTTGATCAGCCATTGACTGTTGAAGCAAGCAAAGCTGAAATTTTATTCCTCATATTTGAACTTCACTAAATTATCCTTCAAAGGAATTATATTTCACAGAATGAGAAAGTCAATATAAAAATAATCAGCAGTTTGACCTCAAAATTGATGTGTAGGTGTCTTGATCTTTTATTGCCTTTATATGTCTTTTTTTTTTACTTTATTTGTTTGTTACATTGTGTGTGTGTGTGTGTGTGTGTGTGTGTGTGTGTGTGTGTGTGTGTGTGTGTGTGTGTGTGTGTGTGTGTGTGTGTGTGTGTGTGTGTGTGCATGCTTGTATTTTTCTTTTTACCCAGAGCTGATGTCACCATCTATAATTTTTGTCACCGTTCCTCTTCATTAATGAAAGAAAAACTGAAGTAAAACTGAAACAAGAACAGTGGAGCTGATGGAGAGACAAGAATGGTAAAATTGTTAACAAGTTTGGAAACTGAAAATGTTTGTATGCCCATGTAGAGGTGGGTAGTTAAATATACAAAGAATGTGAATACATGTGTGAGATAGAGAAGGAAAAAAACAATGTGTGTGTGCGAGTGTGTGTTGGTGTGTGTGTGTCTAAAAGATAAAAGGAAAATGTGGTAGCAGATACAAGAAGGGTGAGTGTTGAGAATGTCTCATTTTACAGTTGGTTTGGGTTTTTATTTGTAGTTTACCTACATAAGTGTACATCAGACTATGTTTGATGTTCATATATAGCAGTTCTATGGTCTAGAAAATACTAATCTCTTCTTCTGTGAGTAGCGTTCAGTCCAGTTCTGATGCCAATTTCTATTAGAAGAACACAGGTATCTTTCTGCTACATTGATATCATAAATTCAAATAAAAAAAAAATAGTTATACAACACTGATTATATGACAGCATGTATGCTTGTGCATTCTTTTGTATTTGACAGTATGTGTGTGTGTGTGTGTGTGTGGTATGTGTGTGTGTGTGGTATGTGTGTGTGTGTGGTATGTGTGTGTGTGTGGTATGTGTGTGTGTGTGGTATGTGTGTGTGTGTGTGTAGTTTCCACATCCATTATTATATAATCAATTGTTTTTTTGAATTCTAAAATTCACATAAAGTTGTTTTCAGATGAATAAATTAACTGCTTAGGCATAAATTAAAACATAATACTTGTTCCAAGCCAAGTAGCTTGAAGCAAGTTAAATCTGACACATCATTATAGGTATTTGCATAGTATTACACTCACAAATTTTTATAATATAAAATTAGTTGAAAGAAACTCTGCATGATATTTAATTTTTTTTTTGCAATAACCAGAAATGCAAGCAGACTGATATGCAAGTAGCTTTATTGCATTTCTTAAAGCTTTGTTGTGAAAAGGAGATACTTCAATTAAACTACACTTTCCCACTCTGTGTCCAGGAAGAAGGAGATTGCTCTGGTTAGATTCAACAATTTTTACCATCTCGTCAGAAGTTGGTTATTAACTTTTGTGACCACAGGAACATAGTAGTATATAGTTATTTATATAAAAGATAAACTTAGTATTGAATTGGTCTCTTCTAATTTACCCAACACACTGAGTATTGACTTCACATTAATTTATTCTCTCATTCTTTCACATGTTTTGGTCATTTACTGTAACCATACTAGGGAACTACCTTTGAAGGATTTTAACCAATAAAATCAACTCCACCACATGTTTTTAAATCTAGTACTTACTCTGTCATTTTTTTTTTTTTTTTTTTTTTTTTTTGCCAAATCACATAATCAATCCAAACTGGTTGTCAACCAGTGAGAGACAAAAGACAATGATGCACACACAGACACACACATGCATGCAAGCACACACACACACACACACACACATATGTGTGTGTGTGTGTGTGTGTGCGTGTGTGTATGTATATATATATATATAAGCAATACACAATAGTTTGTTAAGAAACACAGATATTATGAAGACTTATTTATCTACTTTTAACAGTGAGGCTAACAACGTGTGCTTACAGAGTAAAACATACAACTAAACCATACATCTATAATTATCAAGAAATGTTGTGTAGCATTTCTCTTAATGTATTTACACACTTTGCAATAATTGGACAGTTATGCAAATGAACTTCAGTAGGCTTCAAGGTTTGTCTGCACAAAAAAAATGTGGTATTTTAAAAATTTATAGATACAGCGACTGTTACATGGAAAGCATTTGTAAACCTGTGTTACTGTGAATTTCCTCTTGGTCACTCAAAGTGTAAGAACTGAACCCAAACTGCTCATACAATCTGTTTTCAAATTCAACAGCAACTTTTAGACTTAAATGAGAAAAGCATCTGTTAAATTCAAGCAAACTTACAAAGTATTGATTTTAAAATAAATAACAGAATTTGCAGAAATTGCAACTATATTTAAATTGGAAATCAAACATGAGAATTATTAAAGAAATGATTCGAAATAAAAATTATGACTTTGTCTATTTACCAATGAGTATATCTAAATTTTCAGATATTTGCTTTTAAATAAAATACATAAATATAAATAAACAAAACAGTTTATATATCTATCAATAAACAAATTATATCAGTATACTTTAAATATCTATTTAGAAATGAAATGCATTTATTTTTATTTTCTGACAATCTTCTTTTTAATAATGAAATATTTCTAAAATGTATCCATTGATATACAAATTATATTTGTAATTGTTTAGATATCCACAGAAAGTTAGAGTATATTTGCAATTCTTAAAATGCACAAAATAACTACTTTATTAAAGTTATATACTTTTTAAATTTACTTATTTTTTTCATTATAATTTAGAACAATACTAACTTTCTTTGTTTCAGGCAAATTTAAATTTATTGAAAAATATTGAAAAAACTATTCAATAAGTATTGTAATATTTCACATAAAATTTGTTCTCTTAATAAACTTTAGTTGATACATCACAACATAAATTTTGATACATTATTTAAGAACATTCACCTTGCAGATGATACAGTGCAAATAAAATTTATTACTTACTCTTGAAATCACAGTAAATAGCTGGATAATATAACACAGGTCATGGACTACTGGCCTATTGCTTGTTAAATATTTTGCCACACCTTTGAAGAAGCATTTTAACTCTATTAATCTACATATTCATCCTTGTAAAGTGACTAGAAAATTAATGTATAGTTACCTGGGTATTTAACTCTAAAGTATATTAAAATGAGAGCATATAACTGAACTGGAATTAGTATTAATGATTAAACATTGTCACTATTAAATCAGCACATCTTTATTCTAGCCTTTGAAATGAGTTTAATATCTGAATAATTTACATTCACACATCCATATTCATTATAATTTACAATCAATCATAATAATCTTCATATTTGTGACATTCAGTAAATTATGGTTGATTGTTCTGAGATCTTACTTAAATTTCACTTTCCCCACCAGGCTGTCAGCATCAATAAATACATTCAGTTGCTCTGATTGAACCTTCTCTTCCATTTCCATTACTCTAAGTTTACCTGATGCTTCCTCCATTTATTAAACTCCAACTACATCTAGAAGTTTTTCAAAAAACTTTCCTCTTACATAAATTTCCACTTAAATTTAAATCCGGAGTCATGGGTTCATATGGTTTTTCCAATCTTTAAACATACTTTATAAAACCTGCTTAAGATAGCCATCACCATTAAGTATATTTTATCAATACACTGACATACCGAACACTTTTAATCACTTTCCTGATGCCAAACACAGCTTTTACCCCACCAGAATCTTTGTCTCTATAGAGCAGTGTGATCATTTTACAAGAAAGAGAATCCCTCCTGGATGGTATTGCAAACAGCTTCCAAACACTAATTACTCATGACTACTAAATGGTTGGTATTCTGTCAGTATTAAGCTGAAAATGTATATCCCAAACAATTTAACGTGTGATTGAAACAAATATGTGCATAACATATCTCTCATACAACACTAGCTCATTGCTGTACTAACAAATATTTGGAGAGTGAGGCTCACAGTTGACCAAGTTGTTAGCATATCATCCTTGTGACCAAAAACTTAATGATGCTAATCATATCAAACTGTTTCCAACTGGGAAAATGGTGAATGGTTTCTGAGGAATATAGCCACCATTTGGTAATGATAACCAAATAAGATAATTAATAGATAAGAAAAAAATGATCCTCATCACATAACTGTCAACCTCTCTTGCTTCCCAAATTGCAACCAAACTTTCAGGACACTTTCTAACAATGTACATGATGAGTTTGCATAATCTTCCAATACACCACTCCAAAATCACAATGACTCTATAAGCCATAGCCCAGTAAATACAGTCACATTTACAACCTGCCTTGATTCTGATACCATTACCAAATACTAGCACACACACATGAAAAATAATCTTATAGATATGCCAATGAAGGAGACTCTATGTGGTTGCTACTCTAGCCTGCTAGAATTAGAAGCCAAATTTCCTTTAAATCACACCCGACTGTCTTACATAAGACTAGGATACATTAGATAATGTAATCCAACTATATCAGATAGTCATACCTGGATACCTTTGACTATAAGTTTACTTGATCAGAGCTGATCAATGGCTAAACCTATATGAGAAGTAAATAGGATATATACACTTCAGATGATAATTTATGAATTTGCATCTTATCTTGTGTATTGTACATATATACATATTTGGTCAAATAATTTCATTATATATTCACTTGGTCTGTAAAATTTAAGGATACTAAACGATTGCATTGGAGTTGAAAGAATGAGAATACCCATTCATATTAATCTGACTGATCTGTACATGTGTATTTAAAAAGAATTGATATAAATTTCATAGGCAAAATATTCTGTTTCTGTTTCAGTTTCACAAATTCTAAAAAAAAAAAAATTCTCTAATTAATGGATTTGAAGGCTTAGTTTCACTTTCTTCCTGGCTGTATTAGAAAGTCAATTTTCCTTATAATTTTATTACAAGGAAAACTGCCATTGTTTTTAGCTTTTGTTTGTTTCATTCTTCATTCTTAAACTAGGTGAATTCGTGCAAACTGTAGAATGGTGTAGAAATGTATAATGGTATTATGCCTACTGATCTTGACACATTATCAAATGAATAATTCAAAATTAATTAGCTCGGCAGCAAGAAATATCAATAGTAAGTTAACATTCCAATGATATTTACATATAGAGTCATTATAACACACACACACACACACACATACACACATACATATGCACACACTTGCCTACAAATATCATTATAGAAAGCAAAATATTGTGATACACAGAGGTACATTGAGATGAAGGTAAAAACATAGGGCAATACAGAAACTGACACCTCCTCTCTTACAGATATAGCAGCACTTCTATAGACATTTCTCATACATATACACTGATATTAACACACACACACATGCATACATACTTTAACACAGATAGGAACAACTGTTTCCCATGAAATTTTATGATTTCATATAGTAGTCGTCACAGTTGCTTAACCCTAGTTGAACAGACACCTGTTTAAAATTATTGTTCTCTAGACGAACTTTTATTATTTCTATGTGCAACACATACATGACTATATTATCCAGTGTGCCTTTCTTATTCTAAGACACAGAATCTCCAACGAGTTTACATGGGGTCTCCAAATGATAATGTAAACTTCATATAATCAAGGTATCCTTGACCTGATGAGTACCTTGTGGTCTACCCCTTCTTTGGATAATTTACTACTTCAGAGATTCCACTAGCTATGAAACATATGTAATCTGGATGTTATCTACTCCATGCCCCTAAATTTTGGATGTTTATTCGCATATACAACAACCTATGTTGCTAAGCATGAACTATAAAATTAACTTTTTACAGTTTATCACACTTCGATTTGAGAAAATTTCATAACCTTCTATGTGAATAAACCACTTTTGTTCCTGAAAGTTGTTTTTTTATATCTTCTACAGATTGCTTCAAGCTCACTAACTTCCTATACCTTGATCTTTGGATCTTACCTTTATATAT
>NC_068981.1:37591483-37605764 GCF_001194135.2 Octopus bimaculoides
ATATATATATATATATATATATACATATATGCTTATATCTTTGTCTGTTTGTGTTTGTGTTTGTTTCCCACCACTGCTTGACAACCAGTGATGGTGTGTTAAAGTCTCCATAACTGAGTAGTTCAACAAAAAGAGACTGATAGAATAAGTACTAAGCTTGTAAGAAAAATAAGCCCTGGGGTTGATTTGTTTGACTAAATTCCTTCAAGGTGGTGCCCCAGCATGGCTGCAGTCAAATGACTGAAACAAGTAAAAGATAGAAGAAAAGATATATTTTTTTTGATTTCCTGTATTTTGATTTGATACCATATTGGAGAAATACCTTAAATGATTTTAGTTGATCATATCAACTCCAGAGACTATTCAGTACTTATTCTATCACTCTATATTACGAAATTACTATGTTATGCTTTGAAATAATTGCATTGTAGCTATGCTTGATGGTTTACGCCAGTAAACATAATTTCAGACAAGTACTAGGACATACACATATACAACAAGCTTCAACACTATTTCTATCATTGATTAAACAATGGCTGTGGAAAATGACACTTGTCCAATGTGTTGTGCAGTGAGATTGAACTTGGAATCACATAGTTATGAAGTAAACATTTTAACCACATGCCTATGCTAGCATCTGAATTTTAATATTTATTGCTCTTCACCTTTTGAAATAATTTACATTTTTTAATTTCTACTTTTTCTATAATATCCTCTTTTCCTTTCTCATTATTTCGATAATTTATGGTGCTCATTATTATGGCAAGGGTTTTAACAAGATTAATAAATTATTTAAATAATTGGAAGTAGAAAGATGAATACAACACCACTGCCACCACCACCACCACCACCACCACCATCATCATCATTGCCATTGTAAAAATGGAGTTGAATAGGTCTTTCAGCATTTCTCAGTGTTAGTCATTAAATATATGAGCCACAAATACGTTTTACCATAACAGACTACTTCTTTCTAATTCATTTGTAGTCAAATTCATTATGTGTGGTGCACCAATTTGTGTCAGAGACAGGTAGCTAGGTAACTGGAAATGCTCTGAGCTTGTTAAGTAAGTTGATGTATACATATTTAATGAAGAGAGCATTAAAAATCTCATTAGAAGTAAGACTAATGAGGAAAAAAAATATATATCAGTCAATGGCTAATAATTTTCTTTTTCTGGTAAGTACAAAAATGAACGTTGAGTATATTTCAGTCTTATTCTTACCTTATCAAAGAAGGACTTCTTAAGCCATAAGCAAACCATCAAATGAACTTACACATGTTAGCTACCTAGCTAGTGGTTGCTGGATGGATGTATAGAAGGAAAGAGATTAAACAGTAGATAAACTTGTGGATAGATACATAAAACTTTCTCTTGGTAAAAGTAGTATTTGACTAATAATATTACTCATAAAGACTGCATCAGAACTATGTGTTTCTGCCTCAGTTCTAGTTACATTAATTATTTCTGTCCATTACACATGAAGAACTTCTTCATTATTCTGCTCATTTATATTTCCTACAAAAAAATGGAAACTAATCTTTTAAGATGGCATTCAGTCATTAGTATTTCACGAAAGTACTTTATTCCATTCTTATTAGTTTTATTTATTCTTTTTGTTTAAATGACATTACCAAATTCAGCAAATATTTTTAGTCATTTTATATCCTTTCCAAGTTCAACAATTCTAATGAGAATTTTGCAAGAAATAAAATTAACAAAAATGAATTAAAAATTACCAGAAATTTCATTAAAATATTTTTATAGAAACACAATTTTTTTTCAATGCCTTTAAATCATATAATGTTTAAATCAGATAGCAGAATTTTGCTGATAGTTTTCTAATGTCTTAGTTTAGTGTCTCGGAAGTAACTGGAATAACATAAAATCTTTCCCTCCAACTTTTCCCACACACATATGCATGCATTACTCACAACCACGAAACAACTAATTTACAAAAAGTTTTAGTTTATTTCATTCTTTCTAATCACATGTAATTATTTTAGGCCATTAGGGTGAAACTAGAGTCAAGTGGCCATAATAAAAGTTTTCTTTGGCAGCTAATGTCTTTATTCATATATGTATAGATATTATGAGAAACATTCTTGTAACAATGGCTAGCGAAGCTAGGGAATGAACGTTGCCAAAATTTTGGGGTAAAAAATGCATTGATGATTGTTTATTTGATATATCATAGATCATTCCAAACTCTTGCTGCTTTGCTTTTATATTCAAAAGTCACAAAGAGAAAGTAATATTACTCATAAATACAGAACAGTATTGTTTGACAAGCTTGGCTCCAGTGAATAGGTGTCAGAGATTTAGTTTGCATATTGTTTTCTATCTCAACCTTCAGGGGATGAAGTATGGGTTTAGAAGTGAATAAGTCTGCAATCTTTTAAAATTGTATTCAAATGTGTTAGGAGGAAGGACTGGGTGAAACGTTTAGTATAAAATCAAGGAGATGAATTGGGGAGGAGGAAACATCAGTGAGATAAGCAAGTGTTTTTAGAGAGTGTATGCTGCCAGTTAGTTCAGAGAAACAATAAATATTGTAGTAATGTTGAAGGGGCAGAGAAAATAGAAAGCATGCCCATGAGTAGATAATTGAATTATGATGGTAACTGAATATTTGTCAATCAGTCAAATGACCTAGTGTGTGAGCTTGGATTTTGTGACTGCATCTGCACCAGTCTCATATATGTGAGCAATATTCTAATGTAGATCTTATTTGGGTTAATAAAGATTAACACTTTAACTTCCATGATACAAGTTTGCCTAAGTTATATATATAATATAAAAGTGATTTGCCAAGTGGAATCATAAGACATTCTAGCAATTTTGTGGGTTTCAACTATCTGTTGTTCATAACAAGAGAGGATGAAGTACCAAACTGTTTCCTACATACATGTAGTAATTGACTCCTTGATTGTTAAAAAAACACCAATTACATGATCCCATTGAAGTACACTCTCAATATCTCTGATGAAGTATTCTGGCAAGAGATTATTAAGTTTTGTGTGGATGATACTTTTATATGGAAGATTAATGTTAAAAAAGCCAAAGGTAGTAACATGTGCATAGAAAGGTATATTTTTAAGATTTGCACTATGTAAACCATTAATAGAGAGAAAGAAGAGTTTAGGAGGCATTATCAAACTTTTAGGAGTTCCAGAGCTTACAGAATGTGGGTCTGCAATAGTGCTGCTTGATAAGAATCTTCCAAAGCAAGAAATAAGAAGCATGTGTAGACCAAGAACATAAGTTGGAGGGTCATGTACCATATATCATCAAAAGCTTTTTGATATCAAATGTAAGAATACTGCAGTCGATGTGTAATTCTTGAACAGAATCCAATGTATTATGGTACTTATTTTATTAGAATCAGAGTGAGGAAACTGAAAAATACCTTTGACAATGCTTGAACCAAGATGGGATGAATTATAGCAACACGTTTTAATGAACACTCTTGTTTCTTTGAGTTTCAGCAAGCTTATATTTAGTGATCAATTTGGTAGAAATAACATCCAAATTTCCCCCAATCATTCCCTGCTGTCTTCAAATATTGATTTCAAATCATGGCTTAAGGCTAGCAATTTCAGAGGAGGAATTAAGTCGATTACATCAACTCCAGTGTTCAACTGGTACTTAGTTTATTGACCCTGATTGGATGAAAGGCAAATTCAACCTCAGTGGAATTTGAACTCAGAACACGAAGACAGATATAATGTGGCTAAGCATTTTGCTCAGCACAGTAATGATTCTGCAGCTCACTGCCTTGCTGTCTTGAAATGTTAAAGACATATTGTACTT
Source organism: Octopus bimaculoides (assembly GCF_001194135.2). Lineage (NCBI taxonomy): Eukaryota > Metazoa > Mollusca > Cephalopoda > Octopoda > Octopodidae > Octopus > Octopus bimaculoides. The sequence goes on from NC_068981.1 coordinate 37,595,299, forward strand.
CAAAATATAATATAAAAAGCGGCATAATTACAAATGGAAAACCATAATCGTAATTCTGCACATTCAAATCTAACCTCAGCCAATCAACAATAACAATTTTGCTTTCTAAAAATATATACATTATTTTACTGATTTTGTCACTGGACTGCAATTATGCTATGGTATTGCTTTCAAGAGTTTAAACAATCTCATCAACCCAAGTGCTTTTTTTCTTTTTGATCTGGTGCTTATTTTATTGTTCTCGATTAGTCAAATCACTAAGAAATAGTATAAACAACATAGACATGGACACATATATATACATACATACATATACATGTATGCATCCCTTACCCACATATGTACACCACACATGTACACATATACATGCAGGTACAATAAACTTCTTCAGCTTCCATCTTCTAAATTCCACTCACAAACTATGTAACTAAAATGCTACACACACTTTGAGTGAACCCAGATCTACATAGTTGTGAAGCAAACTTCTTAACTACAGAGTCATATCTGTACTTTTGTAATTTAACATTTAATGATTTTTCCTTTATTATTGTACCTCTTTTGGGTAGGGTGATCCTGGATCTCTGGGGATTGTCGATCGGTCCTTTTTGGAGATTCTCCTTAATCAGGAAGACTGTATCATTGATGTGTTCAGACATTTTGTATATTATGTGTACTTTTATTTTGCTTCTCCCTCCTTCTCTTTTCTTCCCCTCATCATTTATGTAACACTTCACCACACATAAATTGTAAACTGTCCTTGTAATGTCCCCCTCATCTGATGCCTCTATAGCAAATAAAAAGCATCATCATCATCATCTTCGTCATTATTATTAGTAGTAGTATTATCACATAGACTGAATTTCAACAACCCTTCGTGCTTTTTCTGTATAATTACATATTAAAATCTGCTGTTAGTTTTCATTTCACATATTGAAAGCTATCCACTTGTGCATGTAGAAACATTCTCCTTTGATCTCCTCCATAAATTTTTCTCTATAAAGTGGTTTGATAATTAATTTTATCTTGATATTTTTGTAAACAGCAGGTGTGAACATATATAATATATACTAATGGAAGATAGATACTAATGGTGAATATAGTTTCACAGTCCCAATCTAGTCGGTAAAAGCTTACATTTGATAGCAAATAAAAGTATCATAAATGCAAAACTGCCAATGATTTCTTTGTAACAGAACAATTTTTACATTACCCCCGAAGTCTTCATCATAGTCAAAATAATAAAATGTTCATACATTTTTTTTTATTTCAAAAAGATCTTTCATCCTTGCAAGAGGATAAAATTCCAGGAATCTTAAGAAAAAAAAATGTCCATCTTTGACCCTTAGTGGTAGGGTGAGCTACAATAACTTTTATATGTTCAGTTTAAACAAAAATGACTAAGAACGAATTTTGAACTGATGACCTCTGTGTTAGTATTCAAGGGCCATGAAACTCAGCAGCCAATAAATGTTGTCATTGAACAATATTTTCTTCACCATTATTTTTTCTGTAGCTATTTAAAATTTTTTCATACTAAATATTATTGAGCTATAGAATATAATTTTCCAATGATAGATTTTTGTATATTGAATCTATGTATTTTTAATTTCTAACTACTTCCATTTTCCCCATTTTTTTTCTCCTTATAGACACAATGTTGTCATACTAACAGCTTGTTGAGTCATTGTGCAGTTTTAGATTAGCTAAGATTATACTAACAAAGTTTTTGTGCATCTATCTATCTATCTATCTATCTATCTATCTATCTATCTATCTGTCTGTCTGTCTGTCTGTCTGTCTGTATGTCTGTCTGTATGTCTGTCTGTCTCTCTGTTTATTTATCTATCTATCTATTTAACTGTCAGTCTATTTGTTTGTGTACTAGTTTTTCTTTGTCTGCCTATCTATCTATTTATCTATCTATCTATCTATCTATCTATCTATCTATCTATCTATCTGTCTGTCTATCTATCTATCTGTCTATCTATCTACCTGTCCATCCATTAATTCATCCTATGCTGTCATCTGAATCACTATTCATACTGAATCCACTATGTCATTCATATTTACATTAAAGTTCTTTTTTGCTGCTGTTGTTGGGTGCAAGAATGGCCATATGGTTAAGCAGTTTGTATTGCATGTATACGGTTTTGAGTTTGCTCTCATTTTTATGGTATCTTGGACCAATGTCTGCTATCATAGCTTTGTATTAATCAAGGTCTTGCGAATGAAATTTGGTTGACAGAAAGTGAAGAATTTCATTTGTAAAATTATTTCTGTTTGTGGGTGTAGACTTAATTTTACAACTAATTTAACACCACCAGATTATCTTTGAGTATCTTTAGCAAAGCCAACTCTCATGATAATTTATATCAAATCTCCAGCCTGCGAATAATTTCTTTTCCTCTTATCAGTCTTTGAAAAGCGTCAGAAGTACTATCCTTCCCAATCTTAGTAAGTCATAATAAAAATATGTTTAGAGTCTTCCTGATCAAGAAAATCAATTCCATCTGTGACCATCCTGTCATTTTAGGACTATGCTCGACTGAATTATCAAATGTATCATTCCTTTTTCCTAAATTGATACGGTGTGATTTGAGGAAGAGTTGGTTAACGTTTCTATCTGATTAAAGACATATGTAGTTGCTTCTTCATCGGCTGGTGCTTATTGAAGGTGTAGCATTAAATAGTAAAATATTCTAATTGATGCTAACACTTAAAACAAAGAAAAATATGGAATAAGCAGAACAAGAAGGGTCAGAGACTGTCATAGAGGTCACGGGGTGTGTGAGGAAAGAATTTTGACAAAGAAACTAAATTAATTATAATAAAGCTGAAGTAAAAACTCATTAGATAGTGTAAGTGTTTAATTGACAAAATATGACCATCCCCAAGTATGACAATATCCGTTTCAATACATGATTTCACATCAAGTATCTTGCAAAACAAATACATAAATGTCTCTATCTTCACTTTCGAACAAAACTTGACAGATGTAGGTTTATAATAAATAAATAACATAACATAACATAACCACGGCATTACTCATTCAGTATGTCATACAGCCTTTATCTGATTCAATGAGGGCGGCTATGTATGGCCACTAAATCTGCTAGAAATAATAGTCAATCTCTCTTTCTCAAATCATATTTTACAGTGGTATCTTAATTTAGATATACTTCTCCAGAAAAAAAATATTGTGTGATTAGGCTTGAGTGCCTTCACTGAAATGTCTACAGTGATCTTTCCATAAACAATTCTTTCCATGAAACAAGCTAGATGTATGGAGATTCTGGGTTGCTTGAATGCCATAGTCCTCCTCTTATTTTTGCTAGCAGAATCTAAATTAGTTCAAAGCAGTACTTTTGACATCAGGTTGGTTGCAGGAGTTACAAAAATGGTGTCAAATTTAACACTAGACTGCTTAAAGGCTTTTAATCCAAGGTTTATTCTCTAGCTTGTTCTCACAAGATAATGAGTCTGTACAACTGGGGATTCATATCCTTGGTCAGTTGCTGTCAGCTAGAGCCAGCTGAGCCAAGTACTGAAGTCAGGCAGTCATCCTGTCTTGACTTCATTTTACCTATCCCAATAAGATGCAAAGTAAAATTGACTGAGGGCAGGATTTGATCTTAGAATGTAAAGAATCATAACTAAATTCCACAAGATATTTTGTCTGATGTTTTACCAATTGTGCTAATCTTTTTATATCATAAAATATCAATATATTCACAATCTAAACTTAATTTAGATTTGAGAATCACAACACAAGATTCCATTCTCAATAACTTGGTACCTGCAAATATCAATCACAACAAAATTTCTGCACTGATAACTGAATCTCTTGTTTTGACTTTCTTATTTCTTTAAAAACTTTAACAGAAATAAGAAAAAAAAAAAACAGCAAAAAAGAAATGTATTTCACTCTCTTCCATAATTGATGTTCAAAACTTTGAGCTGTCTTTGCATTTATACTTCATTTGATTGTAATTAATTAAAAAAAATACTCAGAGAATTTCCAGGACATTATTTATTTATTTGTTTGTTTGTTTATTTTGTTTATTTATTCATGTAAAGCTATTTCTTCTGTATATAACTCAATATGAAAGCATCACCACCAAAGAACTGTTGCTGCTATCAATTTTAGAGTAAATTTTGTGATAGTGTTAAACATATTCTCTTTTTTCTTTCTTTCTTTGATGTTATTCCAAAATGAATGACTGATAAAATCTATGATTGCATTTGCTATATTGGACGCTGGCATTTTAATGCTGTCATGATAAAGCTTCTGGAATTTCCTACCAATCCTGTACGGATTAGGTAGTATCTCTTTCTTTACACATTTCTTTACAAAATTCTACTGTGCAGAAATGGAGAAAAACCATATTATTGAAACACAGAGTGTCATAGCAAATCTGATAGCAATTCTGTTCAAACTGTTGCAGCTCAGAATAATGAAGAGAACCTGAGTTGGAAAAGAAAGAAGTAAGAAATAGACAACTGTTAAATGCATTGGAGTCATAAATAAACTAAAATGAAAACAGAAGTTTTAAAATATAGGAAAAGATGGTAGCAACTCTTAGAAGCATTAGAATCGTCATTGACATCACTATTATTATTGTTATTATTTCTCAGATTACTATCAACCACAATATTATGTACACTTATTTCTCCACTCCTGTTCCCATCTACACTTAGTCTTCATGGGACAGAAAGCTCAGTTCACAGAGTTTCTGTTAGTATTTAGCTTGGGATCACTATCTTTTTGGATCATGAGAGCTTGTATGCAGTTGCTCAGCCTGTTAGAAATAGCAGCCAAAAACGAAAAAAACACTAAGAATATTGGATAAAGTTGTCTAAATCATGTCAACATGGGAGATGGACATTAAACGATGATGATGAGAGTGATGATGACAACGGCGATGACATTGATGGCGATGATGGTGATGATTATGATGATGAGATGATGAAGGTGGTGGTGGTGATGAGGATCATGATGGTGATGATGACAATAACATTGACGATGACAACAATGATGATGACAATGATGTATTCCAAGGTATGTTAAATTTGACAAAAACTGAAAGAAACTTGTCACACACACACACACACACACACATACACACACACACACACACACACACACAAACACACACGCACGCATGCCCATACACGAATATATATATATAAATATATATATCATCATCATCATCGTTTAATGTCCGCTTTCCATGCTAGCATGGGTTGGACAATTTGACTGAGGACTGGTGAAACTGGATGGCAACACCAGGCTCCAATCTAATTTGGCAGAGTTTCTACAGCTGGATGCCCTTCCTAACGCCAACCACTCAGAGAGTGTAGTGGGTGCTTTTACGTGTCACCCGCACGAAGGCCAATCAGGCGGTACTGGCAATGGTCATGCTCAAAATGGTGTATGTTATGTGCCACCCGCACAAGAGCCAGTCCAGGGGCACTGGCAACGATCTCGCTCGAAAATCCTATGAAGGCCAGTCAGGCGGTACTGGCAACGGCCACACTCAAAATGGTGATATATATGTGTTAAATAAAATGAGACAATAAAACCAAGGTTATGTGAAATTTATAGGACATTTATAAAGAGAAAGGTAGGCTTACAGCTGTTTGTGGGATATTAGGGATATCTCTTCATCAGAGACGGTATAAGAGAGTTGACTAGAGGGAAAGAGGAGAATTCAATATAAAGAATTATTTTGGAAAAGAATGGATATAGGAAATATAAAGGAAAATAAGAGAATAAAAATAAAAATAAAAATTAAAGTAAAATATATGAGGATGTTAGAGTTGCAGTTCCATTATATATATATATATATATATATATACTTGGAGAATGGAGCAACAAATACAAGAAAAAGCATTTTCGTTGGACTAGATAGCCGTTGTTTTATTATGTGGGGCTTGTGAAATGAGTCAGTGTGGAGGTTTAGGTTATGTAATGAGTCATTTTGTATATTATGTCTTAGTCACTTACGTACGTTTCAATCCAGCCAGTGGTTTGGCCGATATATATATATCTTTATATGTCTGTATGTATGTATGCATGTATGCATGTATGTATGTATGTATGTATGTATGTATGTATGTATGTATGTATGTATGTATGTATGTATGTATGTATGTATGTATGTGTGTGTGTGCATTTTTGTGTCTGTCTCCCACTACCACTTAACAATTGGTGCTGGTTTGTTTACATTCCTGTAACTTAGTGGTTTAGCAAAAAGAAACTGATAGATTAAGCACCAGGCTTAAAAAAATTGCTGGGGTCGATTCATTCACCTAAAGATTCTTCAAAGTGGCACCTCAGGCATGGCAAAGTCTAATGGCTGAAACAAATGAAAGATAAAATATAAAAGATAATACTTCTTTGATTAATAAAAAGTAAATAACATGTAATGATTATTTAGTTACTGCTGTTGTTGTTTTGATTAGGCCCAGGTCAGAAGTTTTAAAATATAGGAAAAGATAGTAGCAACTCTTAGAAGCATTAGTATCATCATCGTCATCACTGTTATTATTGTTATTATTTTTCAGATAACTATTGACCACAATATCTACATCTATTCATAACTATTCACTATGATCAAATATGAAGAGGAGGATCATGGTGGAGATGGTAGTAATACTGGGGACGATGATGATAAAGATGATGACAGTGAGTGCGAGGGTGACAGACATGTCAACAATGATGACTCATGCATACCATTGCATATTACACAAGGCAATGAAAAGAATCGTAATGCGGTTGCTTGACTTGCTAGAAATTGCTGCCAAGTCACCTCCATATCATAACCAGCTGTTTTCAAAAGGAAATAAATGCATTTTAGATAATGTAGCATTTTTATGGATAAATAGATGGGAAGGCTATGGCAGTAATACTTTTCATTATAGATCTTCTCAAACAGGTCTGAATTGTGGCTAAAGAGCAACAACATATATATTTTGGGGTCCTTTTCATTTTTTGCTATCAAAGAATTCTAGTTGCCAGAACACTAGACATCAGTGCAAAAAGTTTTGAAAATAAGATTGTTTACTGAATTTATGTAAGATGTAAGAAGAAATTGAAAAACAAGACAAAATGAAAAACTGCTTCCTAACTTAGGAAACAAAGAGTAAAATAATATAAGTTTGCTTAAGATGGTTTCGAATGGGAAAATTATGTGTTAGAGAATGGGGAAAAATATGTGTTAGAAATCCCATTTTCTGACAAATTGAATAAAATTAATCAATTTTGCAGTATTGTACGCATCGTTTAAGGCACTGATTGATCTTCAGTCTATCACTGTATTGAAAAGAAAACATTTATTAATTATGCATGATAAAACATATTATACCAAAATGTCATTGCTTTTTCCTTATTGGTAATAATTTATAAATTTGTTAACATGCATTCTTGTTTTCCCTTTCAGTACACATATTCTGTTTTTCAAATATTTAACTCTGTCATTCAGAAAAAAACCCCCCAGATAACAAAAGTAAACATTTCAGGAAAAAACGGTTTTACTAAATTGTCTCCTCTACTAGGAGGAATAATAAATCTAATGTTTTGTCCATAAGTTATTTCTGTGTCTTTAAATTGAATGAGATGTGGGGAAATAAAAAATATCTTCCCGTTGGTTACAAATGGAATTTATTTCATTTAACACAGGTCGTAAATTAATACTTTACACACACTTCCATTTTTACCTTCACAAAACAGCCGTAGTATTCTTGTGTGCAGCAGTATGTGAAGAATGACACTTAAATCTTATGCTTTCTCCTTGCAGTAAAGCAGCTGCTGTGTCCAATTTTCAGATAAGTAAAATAAAGAAACAAGTATCACATGCATTTCTCTTTAGTAAAAAGAGACGGGCAATGGGCCCAAAGGCTAGTGCAGAAGCAAGATCCTTAGGGAGCTCCAAAGTTTCAGCTGTTGAAAGTTCTGAACTTTTAGCAATCAGAGCAATAATTCCCATTTTAACATCAGCAAGTTATGGATTAGATAGTCAAGGGTATCCTGGAGTTTATGGTCTGAAATAGAAAAACAATGAAAATAAAGCATTAAATTATTTTACACACATGGATTTGTGTACATATGCTTAGTCACAAGTTGCTTAATAATGCAAATTTGTCATGAAATTTTACCCAGATATGTTTTTGACAGTGTGCACTACTACTTCGTTGATAGATTTAATCCACTCATCATCATGGGACAAAAAGAATTCATTAAAATAGGTATCCTTCTTGTCACTAACTCTTTTCTGTTTCTAAGCAAGGTGATATTTCCCCATGGAGATCATTTGTTTAATGGTAATGTTCATATGCAACTATCCTGTAATGTCATAATAATGTCAAGACAAGGAGATACAAGTATACATACACTATACATACATATATAACTCTTTATTTAAAAATCAAGCAAAAGAATATAGTATATAGATGTAGAGTGATGTCTGAAGGTAAGAGTTCCTTTTACATAGGAGCAACAAAAAATTACATCAATAAGCGCATCTAGAGTTACATCTACACCTTCAATAATATAAAACAAGTCATCTTGTACCAGCCTCAGTAAATTTATTTGGAAATTAAAGGACAAGAATAAAAACTTTTCTGTGGAGTGGGAGAGTGTAAGCAAGGTTAGTACCTATAAAGTTGGAAATGCCTTTTTTTTCTTCTCTGTATAGAGAAACTTTTCAAATCTTGTATTCAAGGCATTGTCTCCTGAATACGAGGAGGAAGACTGGTTTTTCATGTGTTCATGCTTGTAAATGTTTTCAGAAACTACCATTATATGTAATTTAAAGTATAAATTAGATATAATTGTTAAGTTACTGGAACCTTGAATCAAGCGGTATCTCATGATTAATATGCTTACATCTGTAACTAACATCATTAAAAAATTTTTAATAAATATTGTATTAATATTAAAGCATAAATTAAATGGTTAATATGAATATAAGGTTTTATGTAAAGGTGGTACTCCGACGGTTATGACAACGAGTGTTCCAGTTGATCTGATCAAAGGAACAGCTTGCTTGTGAAATTAACATGCAAGTGGCTGAACACTCCTCAGACATGTGTACCCTTAATGTAGTTCTTGGGGAGATTCAGTGTGACAAGGCTGGCCCTTTGAAATACAGGTACAACAGAAACAGGAAGAAAGAGTGAGAGAGTCATGGTGAAAGAGTACAGCAGGGTTCACTACCAGCTCCTACTGGAGCCTTGTGGAGCTTAAAGTGTTTTCGTTCAATAAACACTTACAACACTCGATCTGGGAATCGAAACCACAATCCTACGACCGCAAGTCTGCTGCCCTAACCACTGGGCCATTTCACTTCCACATGTACAGGTAACAGCAGTATATATTATATATAGTTTACCAAAACTTTAATTTAGGAACATACCTCGGGAATTAATTGCTTAATTTATTAATTTGATTTGTCGATTTTTATGTTTTCCTCAATTAGATCGTTCATTTCTTTTCTTACTCTTGTGTACTAATACCAATGATGTATTATTCCACTATGGTAATTAGTAGGCAGATTTTATTCGTCATCATTTCGTAGCTTTCAACACGTTAACACACACACACACACAGCGGAATAGTAACATTTTCTTTTTTAAATACACCTGTTGCTAAAACACACATATCTGAGTCTATCAAAAGTCAACCAACAGTTCGGAATGTAGCTCCTTTCTAACAAATTCTCTCTCCTGACATAATACCCAATTTACGATATTCAATATGATGACTTAAATTAATTTGATTTAATTTAATTTCTCAAACTGAATTAATTGGGTATTGAAACAGTTGTAAGTGTAAAGAATTTAATGTTATGCTGAATGGAATTTCTTCAAATAAATTGATATTCTTTTACTTGTTTCAGTCTTTTGACTGTGGCCATGCTGGAGCACCGCCTTTAGTCGAGCAAATCAACCCCAGGACTTATTCTTTGGAAGCCTAGTACTTATTCTATCGGTCTCTTTTGCTGAACCGCTAAGTTACGGGGATGTAAACACACCAGCATTGGTTGTCAAGCGATGTTGGGGTGACAAACACAGACATACAAACACATACACACATACATATATATATATATACATATATACGACAGGCTTCTTTCAGTTTCCGTCTACCAAATCCACTCACAAGGCTTTGGTCGGCCCGAGGCTATAGTAAAAGACACTTGCCCAAGATGCCATGCAGTGGGACTGAACCCGGGACCATGTGGTTGGTAAGCAAGGTACTTACCACGCAGCCACTCCTACGCCTATATCTATATATAAATTTCTCTATTTTCCTTTTCTCATACAAGAATCATCATCATCATCATCAGCAGCAGCAGCAGCAAGCCAGTAGGCTGCACCAGGCTCCAATCTTATCTGGCAAGGTTTCTATAGCTGCATGCCCTTCCTAACGTCAAACATTCTGAGAGTGTAGTGGGTGCTTCTTA
>NC_068981.1:37606035-37610269 GCF_001194135.2 Octopus bimaculoides
TATATATATATGTAAGTGCTTTTGGTAGGGAAATGTCTTTTCATGAGCAGAGTGGCAAATATGAATTGTCTAGCAGTTTTTTGCAAATATAAGGGTTTATAGAGGACAGAAAAAGGTAGTAAGGAATGGGTTGGAGGAAGCATGGGAAAATAGTGAAATAGAAGGGTGGTTAAGTAGTGAGACAAGATGGAGATTCAACATGACAATAAAGAGATATGAAGAAGATAAAGTTATTAGCTGGCCAAAGAAATAGTGGTATCAATTTAACCTAGTGGGGTAGGGTGGGGGACCAAAGCAGTAGTTCTCAGACAAGATAAAGCAGTTAAGAATAACAGAGATAATGAACAGAGAAGTGTGAGAAAGTTATTATGATGTTAATATTAACTTGATTACAGTGGAAGCCTGATCAGTAGTTCTCAGGTCCCACATACATACACATGCACACACACGCACACACATATACACCTCTCCCTGATCAGGAAAACCCTGACTGTCTTAATGGCAGTGACACTAACACACCTATTGTTTATCCCACTGCTAGAAATAGGTGTGTTAGTGTCACCGCCATTAAGACAGTAAGGATTTTCATGATCAGGGAGAGGTATGACAGACTTATTACTATGAATAGGTGGACTTAATCAGTAATAGTTGTTTCAGGTATTGCTTTATAATATAGCAGTGGGAGGATGTGTCATGGGAAAGAACTCAGGTCCAACATACATACATACATACACACACGCACATGCACACACACACACACATGCACTGGGTTATTGAAGACGATCCTTATCTGAAGTGTCTCACTGTTGGATTGAACCTGATATCATATGGTTGGGAAGCAAATTTCTTAACCAACCAGGATGCCAGCACCTTGCACACTTAAGGATACTCAAAGCGAATTTTCTTTACAAAGTTTTCTATGTGGAAAGGCTTTCAATAATCAATAATATTGTTTTGAGAAAAAAATGCAAACATATGTTTAATTAATTGAATAATTTATTGAAATATAAAAACATCGTCAAAAATTCCTTTAAAGGGTTCAGTTATGCAAAACTGAGAATTCTAATAATTAAATTAAACAGGCTTGATGTGCACTTTTTAAAACAAATGTTTTTTTGTTATTTCACTGAAGGTAATTCTTCCTGCAACTTTGCTGTCATTCAGTCTTTCCTGTGTCACCATGATCCTTAAAAAAAGTTCCTGATGGGCTTTAGATTGCTGAATGATCTTTCATCTAGTGCTACTTTAACTGGCAATGTGCAGGGTATTTACAAAGCAATACATGTTTCTGGAAAGATGCTATTTATTGTATTCAAAAATTGATGTGGCTGCCATCACTTTACCAAAATTTGACACATGTATTACCATAAAGTGCCTTGTTTTCTCTTGCCTGGTTTCTAAGGTATCATTTTCATTTACATCCAATTTACTTGCATATGAAAGACTGAGTTCGTTTTCTTTCATATTTTGATATTGCCCTCAGAATGCAAAACATTAAATGTGTTTGTAGTGCTGAATCACTTTGACACTCTGACAATCAGTTTGAAAATGTTGTTTGAGCCTTTAATTTTCAAAGCTGTTAGTATGAATTTGAATCTATTCAACTGTATGAATATTGTTCAAAGGAAGCAAGGCAGATCCTCTTTTCATGTGGCTCAACATACTTATGTGAAAGAGGCTTTTCTGCCTTAGCATGTGTAAAAGTAAAATATTAAAGTCAACTTTAAGCTGAAGATGACTTACCTTGATAAGGATTTGACCAGGAATTGATGAACTTATAAAAAACATATCTAAGGATTATTAAGTTTTTATTTCTGTGGATACTTTTCATTAAATTACATATATTTACAGCTTTTAAAGTTTTCTACAACCAGAATGAAGAAAGAATGAATTGTTTATTGTGCATTCCCATTAAAAAGAGTGGAGGGGAAGTGTTCACTACTATTTTGTGGGATGAGACTGATGGTTCTTAGTGTGGGAAATGTGCTTTAGAGCATTTAAGTGTGTTGTGCACCATTTAAACGGTCATATGGTTTATGACCTGATGAGTTAGATAATTGGTCATGTGGTTTGGTTGTATTTTCAATACCAACTGTTCATATTAAAGGATATCATCAGATAAGTTTGGTTTAGAATTAATCATATGAATGATAGTGTTCTCTGTGGTATCATATTTTTATGATATTTATCAACAAGCTGCTTTGCTTTTAGACTAATCAAGTAGTTCACAATTCTGTTTAAGCTGTTCATTCTTTTTGATAGAAATCAACATGAAATTTTGTATCAAACAGCTTAATCACATACATTATTTACATCTGATGGATAGTTATCCTCAACTTGTTTGTTGTTAACACAATGTTTCAGCTGATATACCCTCTAGCCTTCATCAAGTGTCCTGGGGAAATTTCGAACATGGGTTCTCATTCCTAAGGTATTTTTCGATGTTATTATCATTATTATTATTATTATTATTATCATTATTGTTACTATTACTATTACTATTATAATAATAATAATAATTATTATTATTATAGTGGACAACATAAACAAACAGTCTAAAACCATAGATTTTGCAATTCCCTATGATAGTAGAGTCGATACTAAAGAAATGGAAACACTAAGATATATCAGGATCAAGCTAGAGAGCTGAGAAGACTGTGGAAGACCAAGATGACAATTATTCCTGTAGTAATTGATGCATTTGGCACAACAATCAAAATGCTACCTGCAGAAAAGCATCATCTTATATCCTATGAGAATCCTAAGAAAAGATTCTTGAGATATGCGAAGGCTTGTTGTTTGCAAACTTCAAGATTAAATACCTGCTAACTAAATTAACATGCACTAGCACAATAATAATAATACTTTTACTCAGATTAGTAATCCATTTAATTCATTTTAATGAGATGACATAATCTTGGCTTTTTGTCATCAATACTAAGTCTTTATTTGGTGAAGAATACACTACTTAATGTAAGAGAAGAAATTAGCTGAAAGCAAATCTGGATATTACAACAATTATATGTAGTGGAAAAGTGAAATTACTTCTGGTATGGGTTTGTAAAGTGTATGGAAGACAGCTGGGTAAAAGTACTAAGTAAGTATTTATGTCACCAAACATTTTGCATTAAAATCCTGCTTGTGTGAAACTGTTTTGTGCTTGTGATTGGGAGAGTATGGAAATGTCAATTATTTTGGTGTCAAACAAATTAACAAGATGCTCACTCGTATCTTCACACCTTTGCACATTTTGCATCTACTGACCATGCCTTGATACCGTTGAAAACTGCTTTTTGCATGCAAGTATCATACAATCAAACCTTCACTGAGTGAGAGAATTCCTTCATTACCAACAAAGGTAATATTGCCAACGTTTGGTTATAAGTTAAAGTTAGCAAAGGGTATTATGACATCTTAGCAGGAAAATGCAAAAATGATATCAGAAATGTAAACTTATCAATTGAAATAAAGATTCCTATATTTAAAAACGTACATTTTGTTCTTTATCTGAGAAGAGAAATTGAGTATTTATGAGAAAGATATTTGAACAGGAATTGTTGTTAAAGGACAAAAGAATATTATACAGTAATAATTGCTTCAAAGGAACAAAAGAAAGAAGAGTTTTTTAACTAATTGAATTCTGTCCTCATTAAGAATAAACAGAATTAAGCAAAAAAGAATTCCAATTCTTTTGATAGAGAATTTTCACATGTTCTCATTAATTTTTTTATAGGGTTTTTGATTTATTCAAGTAAAATTCTTTAAAATTTTGTTGTTATTGTTGTTGTTTTAGTTATATCTCTAGCATAAGCATATCAAGTAGCTTCAGGCCTGTTGCAAGCCCAGTTATTTTTTTATTGCTTCATCAATTACGGATATTGAAGAAATGTGGGAGGAATTTATCTCATTTTAACTCACAAATAGATATTTCCTCAGGCAATACCTTTATTAACTATATATGAGTAAACGGAAATCTTTGCAAGTAACAAGTTACCACATGATGCACATACTAAGAAATTCTAGAAATGCTCTCATTCAAATGCTTTCATCTTATTCATTTATTTCTTTTAGCTATTGTTTTGCTATGTCTAATGTAATAAAGGAAGCTTAGTTAAAGTAGAAGACTCAACGTTTTTAATAACTGAACACTATTGCTTTTAACAATATCATTACTGATAAGGAGCAGTTCTGTAAGACAGACTTTTACCACATATAAGTCATGCTTTAGCATATA
>NC_068981.1:37610404-37612907 GCF_001194135.2 Octopus bimaculoides
TATATATATATATATATATATGTATGTATATGTACATACACACTTTAGTTCAGACTGCACAGATATATATATGTGTACATACACATACACATATACACATTTAAAAATACAAGCACATGCATACTCTCTCTCACACACAAACACACATACATGATACATTATGTATACATATGTATAGGTAAAGTTATGGCTCTGTGATTCAAAAGTTTGTGTCCCAACCATATGGTTTCCAGTTCAGTTCCTTGGCACTTGGGCAAATGTCTTTTACAATAGCTTTGAGCCAACAAAAGCCTTGTGAGTGGATTTGGTACATGGAAACTGAAAAAATCCCATTATATATGCGTTTGTGTTTGTGTGTGTGTGTGCATGTGTGCATGTGTATGCGTGCATGTGTATGTGTGTGTGTGTGTGCATGTGTGCATATGTGCATGTGTACGTGTGTGTGTATTTGTGAGCATATATGTATATATGTAAGCATTGTGGTTGAGTGTGGGCATGATTTGTATCACTTTATCTTGCCATCATGATACCTGTAAACAACTTCCATGTAAACATATCCATTCTTGGAGGTATGGAAAAGTAGTCATTAAGGCACATGTGTTTCTTTGTGTGTGTGTGTGTGTGTGTGTGTGTGTGTGTGTGTAACCCATACCTGATGGAAAACGGACATTAAAGGATGATGATGATGATGATGATGATGATGATGATGATATATATATATATATATATATATATTTACAAACATGAGGACACACATACACACACATGTACATATATATATATGTATGTGTGTATTTGTTTGCACACACACACTCACATATATATATATATAAAGAGAGAGAGAGAGATTAAGTACAGTGTAGGTTGTAAAATACTTTATCTAATGATCCAAGCATGTTTAATTATCTTAGAATTACACTCTCAAGAATGAGAGTAATTCTTGAAAAGAAAAGTGAGGCAGGAAGAGACAAAAAAAAAATGTCATTTGTTAAATTTTTATTAAACATTTATCAATCTCTACTTGTTACTGACAGCATTGCTCTTGAAAGAAAACCACTCAAATCTCTGAGGTTCGGCCCATGAATAGGTAACGAGGAGGGCACATTACATATTATAAGCAATAAAATCATTTTACAATGGAAGTGTGAAGGTACATGGCTTGCTGGTTATGTTATTTGGCTAATGATTATAAAGTTATGGGTTCTGTTATTGGATTGTGCAGTATATTGTGCATGTTGAACAAAGAACATCATTTCATGAGGCCCCCATTTTATTCAGCTGAAAATTGGTTCCCAGAGTTTCCGGTGGTAGGGTTTGATCTTATGACAGACAACTTCCCTCTTCTGCAGAGAGTCTTGTTATCTCAGATGCTTAAATAACTCAGAAGCTGAGATAAGCTCTAACCTAATGGTCTCATAAGCTTGAGGCAAATTTTAACATTTCTTTTTAGATGTATAATTGATATGAGTTTAATAGGTAGTGATGCAGAGTTCAAACCTTTGCAAGTGTAGAACCTTTGACCGGCTGGCATAATTTCTTTCAATAACTTAATTTTACAAACATGAGTTTTGGAGTTAGCTTAATAATATTTCACCATTTAAATTGGGTATAAGAGACAGGTGAAGTACAGAAGAATTTATGTTGAAGAATTTTGTTCAAATCCACTTCACTCAACATTGTTTTTCAATGCATCGAACCAATAACAAATCTTTACCTCTCCAATATCCCAGATATTCCCAACTTATCTACCTTCTTATCACAGGATATAAATTAATGAGCTGCAAGAACTAAATTGTCATATGATGATAGACATGTATAAAATGAAATTTACTTTTGCATTCAATCCTATTTTATTTTACATCAGTCTTGTATTTAGTTTAGAGTGAAGCAGAGGTCATATTAGCTATACACAATCTTAAATATATATACAATTTTAAATATACACAATTTACACCCATATATTTTAAATATACACAATATACACCCATACACGATTTTAAATATTATCCATACACAATCTTAAATATATTAGCTATACACAATCCTAAATATAAAATGCCTTAAGCTGTTAAAAAAAAAGATGCATTTGTTTTCTTATTGCTCTGAAAGCAAGTCCTAGTGGAGAAGACAACTGACTTCTAACTTGAAACTCATGACTTCATATTTCTCTGAAGGGGTTTATAATTATTTTATGGGCAAAATACTGATGTCTACTTTCTCCTAAAATGCATGACACGTTCAGTGCAAAATGAAGTCATGATTTAGGAGTTATAATAATACTAAACAAAAAATAGCTGAATAGTGGTAGTTAAAACTGCAAGAGATTGAAAGAGGTATTTCTCTTTATTGACGCCTACACAATATCTATATTTTACCTGCAGTGTTGATTTTTTTAAAAATTACATAAATCTCCAAATCTTTCTCACTTTATCATTCTTTTTTAATTCACTAGTTTTTGTTTTTTTATTCTTTATCTTATTAATCTATTGTTCTGTTTTACTTT
>NC_068981.1:37612917-37615322 GCF_001194135.2 Octopus bimaculoides
TATATATATATATATATATATATATATATATATATATATATATATGCATATGAACAGGTTTACTTCCTATTTATATTATCTAGACTTATATGTATAAGCTCCTTCTCAGCATACATTATCCCCTTCACTATCATTTTGATATTCATTTACCTGTCTATATATGTGTGTAAAATTTCACTTTAGAATTACATATAAGCATGAACTCTGCAGGAGATTAATTTCAAATGTCATGGTCGACCGGGCCTTCATGTTCCAGGTTCGTGTTCTTTACAGAACAATATATTGATTAAAAGAAAATCTATTGCCACAAATGAAAATCATGTTATTGCACAATTAAGTGTGGACTTGTTCGTCTCTCTGCTGATTATTATAATATGTATGTATGTATGTATATTTAAAAACTATAGGAATATATATGTGTGTAAATATACACACACATAAATATGTAAGCAGGTATATGCACACATGTGCATACACGCCACACATATGTATGTATATATATTTTAGAGCAACCTAAATAGCAATGAATTACAAAGTCCTGAATACCTATTCATCTATCATTGCCTCTATCTCTCTCTTTGTTTCTTTCTATTAGTAAATATGTATATGAGTATGCATAGACACATTATGTATACATGTTTAGATGTGTACACATATGTGCCTACACATAAATACATACACATATATATATATATATGAGTGTATATACATACATGTAATAATTTGCAACATCAGCAAAAAACACAGATTAATTGGAAAGTGAAACACAATTGGGTAAATCTACTTCAGATACAAGTACAAAATATTTTACTAATCCTAGAGAGTTGAATAAGTAAAATCAACTCCAACCAGATTAGAACTCTTTTCAAATACTCATGAAACCAAATTCAGATGTAACATGCTGTGTCCAGCCATACTATTCTGTTTCTGCCTTTTTGTTGACTTTAAGTCTCAAAACATAATTAATAAATAAATTATTTGATTAATCATTATTTAATTACAGAAAAATTCTAAGTTGTGAATTTATAAAGTGCCAAGTAATCAACAGAAAATTCAAAAATTCACATCCTCTCACCAGCACTGTATTGTAAATGTAACCAGTACTCTTCACTCTAAAATACCTCAGTCCACCTAGATGTGAATAGATACTGTAAATTAGGAACAACTTGCCATTGCAAGCAGTATCTTTGCAAATTTAACATATTTCTCTTGGCTGAGCTATGTTGAATTCATCTCTTCTTAGTAATTAGATATAGAAGCAAATGTTACAAATAAGCATTGCTTCTCATTCACATAAAAATTTTATAACTTGGCAAAAAATTATTATTTGATAAAATAATGAAAACTAACTGCTTAAATGTTTTAATAAATTACAAGCTGCTATTTAGTTTTCAACTAGATGGTAGCAAACAAACAAGAATTGAAAATCTCAAGATTTACTTAGGAGGGAACTAGCAATTACATTTTGCTTAATATTCTACATTTACAAAGTAAAAGCATCTAATTGGTGAAGCAGTTTCATTGAATGCAAATATCATGAATCGTGTTTGTTGAAACCTGCTTATTTAAAACTATTATCAAAACTTCTTTGAACTTTTGTTTCTTAGAATAGCAAACTGAAAATAATATACTTCTATTCTGCCATAGATTCAGATTCTAAAATCTACAGTATATTTACTCTCAAACAATTACATACACCTTGATTAGTATGCTATATTTGGATTATAATAACATTTTAGCGAAATAATTTGGAAGGAATGAAAAAAAACCAAACTGTCAAGCCATTCTACAGTGAATCCTAAAGATTTCCATCCTATCACAAGATTTCCTTTCTCAAAAGAATCCAATATTGTGCAAGCTAAACTGTTATATTGATGACACATTTATTCAGAAAGGGTTAGGGCTAGCTTTATGATATTTCTACCAACAATATGTGATAAAAATAACCATAGATCACCTTATTTTCCTCCTTGAAAATCTAGCTGCCAAAATATGATGCTTGCCTCTGGAATAGGATGTTTGCCTCTGGAATAGGATGTTTGCCTCTGGAACCAATTCTTTACTGATCTTCTGCTTTCAGCAACCATGTCTCATGGACTCCATAGAGATGAGATAGAGGAGTGTGCAGCAGCTGTGCATACATAAATCTACATTGTGTGCTGCTAATTTTTTTTATAATCCAAACATGGCATGTTAAAAGTGAGAAAGCCAGAAGTATGGGTGAGTGCAGACTGTTGAAGCATAAATAAAAAAAATAAACAAATTTAAAAAATGCATTCTATTTTTCTTTTGTCAAAATCACTGATACCATAGGAAACATTGCAGAACATTTTGTTCATATGTACACAGCTAGAATTGATGAATTTTGTTACACACACACACACACACACACACACACACACACA
>NC_068981.1:37615332-37626576 GCF_001194135.2 Octopus bimaculoides
GCAATTCTTTTAGTAAGTAAATGCTACAGAAAAGGAAAAAAAAATTAAGTAAAAGAAATCAAAACACTGAAAGAAATCCTCTTAAGTAGTTTTCCTGCTTTATAAGAAATATTGTATATAAACAAATGTATATTTTCTCCTCAGAGACCAGACAAAACAATTAGACAAATGGATCCTTTGAGTGCAGCAGTAGATAAAACATATTTCAAAGCACCGCAAGACAATACAAAGTTACTTGTTGAAACTAAAAGATGAATGCAAAAATATATTGATGATAAAGTGCAGAATACTTTCTACACTTGTAGTATTTATTCGTGTGGAGAGGTGTCCAATATATAGGAAGAAGTGAATAGTGTCTCTCTGTAGAGCAGACTAGAAAGAAAACTGAATTATTTAAAATGGAAGAAATTTGTTATATAAAGCATAAAGCAAAAGTAAATTCCATTAATACAAATAATAAATAGCTACAATTTTTTAAAAATATATTTTTCTTTTAAGTGGGATTGATACATTAAAATTCAGCATTATTTAGTTCTTATCTATTATTTCATTTTATTTTATCTTATATATTTTTTCAAGCTGAAACTATAGTGGATGTTTTACAATGACTAAGTGCTGAGAGATTTCAGACCAGTGAAATCTTTACACAGAGGTAGAAGTAGCCTTCATTCAAGCATAATGAATAATATCCTTACTCATCCAGCTTGTTGTTGTGCAATTTGGATTCCATGATTAAATTTAGGAAGCAGCTGCCGACTTTGTCTAACAAGGATTCCATATATGGAATAGTTACAAGATTTAGATATTTGGGCTTTGTACTGATCTGACTAAAATTAAGCAAAGTCCATGTTATGTACCATGTTTGTATCATTAGTTCTTAACATACATTAATGTATATAGAACTTAGCACTTGCAGACATTGGTAAGGAGACTGTCTCAAGCATATATCAAATAAATCTGATAAAATTTACCTTCTTGATGAGACTATGAAGAAATTCTTTCTTTCAGAAGACCTCAGACACCAATAATAATAACATTTCTTTGCTCATTATGAATTTTCCTGTCAAAAATGTTCAGAAGTTCAAAATTGTTTTGCTGGAAGGTATTCAAGCCTTTTTTTTAATGCTAAATACTGTAAACATTTGTGAGGGAAATGGAAAGTTGGCTATATACTGTAGTAATTTACCATATAAATTCCTGAATAATGCCATCAAGAGGATTTTGAAGATATTTCTTCCTATGAGGGTGTAATGCCAGTTGAAAATCTGTCAACTGAATGAGATGTTAACTGTTAATTGCCTTAGTTATGGACTATTCAGTGCTGGCTCTTGATTTCATCTTGGAATTTTTACACAACAATATACTGAAGAGAGTGATGTTCCTTAAGCTGTATTCTAATGTATGTCCAAAATTGTATGGGAAGAGGATGAGGAGTGAATTCATGGCGATTTTCATCATGGTACAAGAAAGTCACTCAAGTGGTTTACTAAGTTGAGAAGTATACGAGTATTTATAACATTGTTTCATCTATCTGGAATGATGCAAAAAAAAAAAAAAAGGGATTTGTGTGGTATTCTCAGGAACTATATTGATGATTTTCTTTTGTGGTAAATAATTGTTTGAGGAGGACATGAGTGGCAGTATCAATAAAAAAAAATTGGAGTACAAACTCATGAGAGTGAAACGTTCAAATCATCATTATCATCATTATCATCACCATCAGCATCATCATCAACAACATTTAGCATCCATTTTCCATGTTAGCATAGGTTGGATCGTTTGACAAGAACTGTCAAGGTCAAGGCCAACACGAGGTTCCTTAATTTGTTTTGGTTTGGTTTGTACACCTGGATGATCTTCCTAATGCCAACCACTTTACAGAGTGTACTGAGTGCTTTTTACATGTCACCAACACCAGGGCTTTTTATGAGGCATCTTGGTTTTAGTATATCAATTCTGTTGTGGTAGGCAGGTTTTCTTGAGTACACCAATGCACCCTATATATATATATATATATATATATATATATATATATATAGCAGTCCTTTGTCATTTCTTTCATAAGGCTCAGCATTTTCAATTATTTAGGAACAAATGTTTATCAGTACAAAATGGTAATTACTGTAGACTAAGATTTACACATTTCATCCATGTTGTCAACAGAAATAATGGAAGGTCAAAAGGAAAATGATGCATTAAGGGAAGTTGAGAAATTTGCATTAAAAAACTCAGGTGAAATGGATTCCTACTCAGACTTGTGCAGATATCAGTTGGCAACTATGGAATGGTAGCAAACAGAAACAACTTTAAGCAAAGATACTGTCTGAAGCTAATATATCATTATAAGAACTTATAACCATTACTTTTAGTGTGTATGCATCGTACATTGGACTCTGTTTAAACTGTTACCTGATGTATTGCTAAAAGCAGAGACTAGAATTAACAACCTCAGAAGAAGAAAACCAGCAGGGTTGATTTGTGACTTAGCTCACAGTGGTTTACACATAATAAGTATTTATGATGATGTTTATGAAAGTAAATTTCCATTTTGAACTGATAAACATTTGTTCCTAGACATTTGGAAACAATATTTTGGAAAGAAGTATTTATGAAAATATAATGTATGTCATAAAATAACTAAGTGCTGAAAGGTACTGGTGTAAACATGCTTTACATGATATAAATCTGAAAATTGTCAAACTTTTCCTTGTTCTTAAAGCCTGCATTTTACTGAATTATACCTATAAAAGTATTACATCATGAAATAAGAATAACATTTGCTTACTGTCCCTTAATATGTTTTAATCAATGACACAGATCAGGGAAGTTTTGAACTCATTAACTGTGGGTGTTAGACTTAATCCATCACCCAGTTTAAACCACAAATCTGGTCCACTCATGCAACATGCTTTGGGATGACATCTGTCTCAGGATAATTGCATCTCTTACATCCACTAGTCTCAGATGTTCTGTAAAGAGTCACAGTTATTGCCCTTCTCCCAAACTAGACCATTAAAACAAAAGCCAAGCATCTAAATATTCACCATCTTTATCAACACTAAAAGAATATACTAATAACGGTTGCTTTCTGGAATAATTTTGGAAGAAGCATTGAGAAGGCTTGAAGATATTCTGATTTTATTGCAGTCATTGATTCTAATAGGTGAAGAATTTAACTTAAAATTTATCTGAATACAAATAACATATCGATTGGGTTTTCTTATCATCATTTCTTTTATGTCATACGTATCACAAAATAGTTCTACATGCTTCTCTTTAAAATATTTTTCAATATTCTGAGGTTCCTATGTACTTTAATAGTTTAAATAGCATTTTGTATTGGCTAGCATCATTGTCTTATAATGCTGTGTATTTGTGAATGTCTTGATTTAATTAGTCAAGATCTTTCTATGAATTAAGCCTAAATTGTCTATGTGTGCTGCAGTAACATCCTCCCAAGTATGAAAATAGTGCTCTATTGTGAGTCCCAAATGAGCTTTGTAGAGAGTTCTGGGGAGGTGCTGAAGTATTATCAGGCTTTGAAGATGTAGACCAGTATAAGATGAAGAATTTGGAGAACCAAACCATACCATGAGGAATATTCAGACTGGATAAGACATGGGTAAAAGAGAACTCCGTCAGCATACGTTGTGGAAGTACAATCTGACAGAAAGCCACTAATCTGAAAAATAGAAAGTAGATAGAGCCCAGAGGCAGGCAATTTTTTCTAAGAGATTCCTGTAACAAACATTATCAAAAGCTTTCCTGATGTGGGCAATAATATTTCTTACACAAAATGGTAAGTCCACTAGTGACATAAGAGAATAGATATTCAGTGTGGTAGTAACAAAGGTGGGAAAGGGATTCAGAGAGAAGTTTGTTGTTAATGGTTATCTCCATTACGCATCAGATATTAAGCGTGAGTGAAATATGTTCGTAGTTGCTATTTACCTAGAGTATGCAGCAGATAGTTGATGGTAAAATGATCTCAAATGTGGAGGTTTTCTCTGCAAAAGTATGGCTCGCAGTACAACCTCATAGTTGAGAAGTGGAGGAAAGGAGGGTTAGCCATAATTTGGGAAGCAGGATAGCTTCAAGGGTATGTGATGGCATAGATGTAAAAGTTTAACATTGTACATATCATTCCTATATATTACACTTATACAACATTATATGCTAAACATTTCTCAGTGATAAACAAGGCAATTCCTGATGACTGTCTAAATCTCCCTAGATTTTTTTTCTTTGTTTTCTATTCTGCCTGGTGAGAGAGAGTTTTGCAGCAAAGAAGTAGAAATATTGATAGGTAAGTATCTTCATACAAATTATTCTCTTGAAAGCATGTAGATAATGAATATTATACTTCTTTTGGTGATGATGAAGAAAGAAATACAGCTATTTTCCTGGATAACTATGGCTAGTAAGGATAAACAATTTTTGTAATAAGATATATGTATATTCGGGAGAAGATAAAGGTAAAAGTAATCTATAGAGTAACATGTGGTCAATTATAAGCTGAATGACTGTAACCTATATAGAATGACAAGCAAATAAAACTTGTTTAGGGAGCAGCATAGTGAGACAAGTTGAAGAAAATCTAATGGATTGTCAAAGTTCCGAGGTATATTTATGTAATAAATCCTTTGATTAGATTAGGAAAATGTCATGTCATTTAAGAAGACTGGTTGGTTGATGAAACACAGAAGCTAAGCTCTTTATAGCTGCACCCACAACGGTTGATGTAAGATAATTGTATTATGAAGGCATCTTCAGAGTAGCTGCAGAGATGTGGTTCTGACTACTGTCAATGCAGTTTATAAAAAAAAGGAAAACTAGTTTTTTCCTGGAATTCTGTTTATAAGAATTCTGTTATGCAACATAGTCTCAGTAAAAGACTAGCAATCTATAATCATTTCAGTAAAAAAAGATAACATGAAATACTGTGAATGGAAGAACTTAAAATAAAAATGTAGACGTTATATCTTCTTTTACTAAGTCTATCGCTGCTGGTTACAACAAACCACATGTCACAGATTTATCAGGCACCCTATCAACTGAGGATATACATTTACTAAGTCTTGGTCCAAAATTGATTTTAGGTCTGTGAGTTAATGAAAAACTAAAGCTTGATATAGAAACTAAATTCTGCAGAACAGCTCACCAACTAAAACAGATATCAAATTTACACCCCACATCACCATCCTTCTGTAATATTATTTGTAGCTCTACCTCTGCTATGACCACTACTAGATTACCTACCTACCACCTAGACAACCTGCTTCATCTTCCTTATTGTAACCCTGAACTTAAAGTTAAACTAATAAGACTCAAACATTCTATTTTCAAATCTTTACAAAAATATGAAACCTCTCTTTCATCTCTCTCGGTCACAATTACTCACTCTATGAAACCAACATTTTAAAGATCTTATATATGTACCTTCACACGAAAAGAGTGATTTTCATGTTATCAATAAGAAAAATACAAAAAAGCTAGCATTTGCATACCCAGACAACACTATATTATATGAAAATTTCAACAACTTCACTTTTAGCCAGCTCAAAGCTATTTTAAACATCTGCTAGATGAATATCTGTGAAGTGAGATGTCTTTCAAACAAGATAAAGTGCAACTTCATCACAAGAAATGGCATACTCCTCACCTATCACCTCATAAAAACACATAAACCAGACCAAATTTAAAAATTAGACTTATTATCTCCAATATTATTGGACATCTCTACAAAAACCACTTGGCTTCTCTCTGTATATTCTCAAGTCACTACTTCAACCCCCCCCGCAGGACATGCTAGAAGCTCCACCAAACTCATCAACAAATAAAGAGAGTTCATCCCATCCATATTTAGGAAAATTAGCTACCCTTTTAGCTTAAATGTTGTTTCCCCATACACCTCTGTTTCTGCAACCCCAGCTATCAACTTATTAATTGCCTCCTCTCACAACCTTAACTGCTTTGGGCTCATAGCTCCATGATCTCTTAACTGCTATAATGGACAACACCTTCTTCCAGCTAGATGAGTCAATTTACAAACAAATATCTGGACTGCTGATGAGTGAAGCTTGAACTTTCTCAAGAAGAACTTGAATTAAACTCAAAGAAAAATCATACATACACACATACATATGTACGTACACACATACATGCATACATACGTACATACGTACATACATCCATACATACATACAAACTTACATACATAGAAATATTAGACCATACAAAGTAGGGAAAAAGAGTGTTTTCATTAAAAAATTCGAGTAACTTTGGCTTTTATTTAATTAGCCCTCCCATAGTAAGGAACATCTAATTCAAAATAACAAGGTATGGGTATGTATAGTTAGTATTTTTGTCTTGTAGTTTTCAAGTTTGGCCTCTACTGCAATTCTGTTGCTTATGAAGCCTTCTTGTTGTTGATGCTAATGTTTACTAGCTATTATAGGAAATGCAATAAAATCTACTCTATGTATCAGCAAAATCTTATTGAACCTAACATTTAATTCTGCCAGGATTAATAAAATAAGTAATATTAATGTACTAAAAGCTTAAATTTCACTTTAGTAAAAAGCTTCTTATGCCTAAATATGAATTCACTATTCTAAAATTTTGCAAAATGTTTAGTACAGAAAGAGAATTAAGATCCCAGTTAGCCACATTTGTGAACTTCTGTTTTTTTTTTAATGTTACCTGTAGAAGCCATTCTATTGTACATATGCATCTATTCTCTAAGGAAAGGTGCATACATCAAAACATCCCATTTCCGCTCTCTCTAAAAATATACATATATGTATCTCTCTTCAAAGGAAACCAATATTTTAAAAATGAATGCATGCATGCACGTAAATGAGTGTGCTCATGCATGCATGTGTGTATGAGCTTAGCAATTTAGTTGAGCAGTTCATGTTAGATGTATCCATTATCCCATTTTACCACAATTTAGATGACTGAAAATTCAAGCATTTCTATGATAAGTGGCAATAAGAATTGTTTTCTCTATTGTGTGTTCTCCCTTATGCTATGACCAATCAACTATGATATGGAAATATCATGTATTTTTTCAGTGAAGTATTAATGTATTGCAAAATATTAAGGATATTCCAGTTCTCTTATTGTTACTGTAGGATTTCACTCTACAGCAAAGCATAGCTTCCTGTATCTTGGATATGTGCAACATTTATTTATATATTAATATTATAATACCGAGAGTACATAATAGGTTCACAGCGGCTCGTAATGCTATTTTCCTTATGAAGTAAGTCCTAGAGCTTTGGTTATGTATTTGTTTGCTATTATTTTGTGCCTATAGTAAAAAGGATTATTATTATTATTATTATTATCATTATTATTGTTGTTGTTGTTCAGTTGTCTTAACTTTGCTGCATTACCAAGTGTAGCTCTCTGTGCCATTGGAATGTGTTGTGTTTTCAATAACGCATATACTGTACACTTGTCTATGTTACCTAGCAGTGTTATTTTCCATATATTGGGCATTTTCTAAGTCCTAGATTTTGGTCATCATTTTTTACATTTACAAGGTCCATATTTTAATACGGATTGCTTCAGTTTTCTCTTGTATTTTGATAATTTCACCAACTCTTTTAGAGATACATTATCATCAGTTGGCACTAGATTGGAAAGTATGTCTTTTCCCTAGTTTTCTTTGATAACAATATTTGGTAGATTAGTCTCACTTGCCCATGTTTCTCTAGCATTTCTTCTCTGTAAAAGTATTTATTTTGAAGCCAATTGCAGAATTTGCTGTATGAAATTTTTTCTCATCAATGTTGGAGGTTTGCTGGCTCTTCTCTCTCTTTCTCTCTCTCCATCTTTTTATCTCCTGTCAGAATAGTGCAATGAGTTAAAATATTCCAATGTTGTCTTTTCTGTTTCACTGAGTTTTATAATCACTGTTTGGACTAATGGTTTCAAATGCAGTAATTTTTAGGCTGGTTACACATATTTTTATTCTCTTCCTCATAAACGTTAGTAATCCGTTTGCATGTCATTTTAGACACATTTATTGTTTTCTCTTCTTCGTCAATGTTAGGAAGCTGCTTGCATGTCTTTATAGATAAATTTTCATTTTGTTTTCTTCTTCTCATCAACTTTAGAAACAGATATATTTTTACTTTGCTTTCTTTCATCAATGTTGGAAACTTTCTTACTTGCCCATGATGTGTCCACTCAATCCTACACCACCAGCTATACCTTCTCTTCATGGTAAAATATTTTGTCCAATGCTCTAATGGTTCTACCAGAAAGTATTGGAAGAAGTGGTGATAGAAAAAAACCAGTGAAGTGGAAGAACAGTATTGGAGTATTTTATTTGTCTTATTGTACATTTGTGAGTGTGTGGAGAGGTGGCTAGTGGGCTTCTAACTCAGGTGAGAAAATGCTGTAACTAGTTTCAAAATAACAATGAGGGTCCCCTAATCCCTTATCTGGTGGGCAATGCAGAAACTGGGGATTGACGAATGATTAATAAGGGCTGTACAGGCCCTATACAAAAATGCCGTTAATAAGGTTAGGGTTGGCAATGAGTATAGTGAAGAATTCTGGGTAGAAGTAGGGGTCCACCAAGGATTAGCTCTCAACCCCCTCTTATTCATCACAGTACTCCAGGCAATAACAGAGGAGTTCAAGACAGGTTGCCCCTGGGAGCTCCTCTATGCTGATGACCTGACCTTCATAGCAGAATCCCTACCAGAACAAGAGAAGAAATTTTCAGGTGTGGAAGCAAGGTTTAGAATCGAAGGTCCTTAGAGTCAATGTCACAAAGACCAAAGTTCTAGAAAGTAGGAAGGTGAACACATCACACACCCCTTCAGGTAGGTGGCCCTGCTCAATCTATAGAATATGTGTGGGTAGAAACTTCATAAGATGTACCCAGTGTAAGCTATTGGTGCATAGATATAGCATGCCCAGCTAGCAACAAGGTATGTGATAAAGAAGAAAGAAAGGTTGATAGATATGACAGGTTAGCTTGTGAGGTTAAGCATCTGTTGTCGCTGAAAAAAGTAGTAGTAATAGTAGTAGTAGTAGTAGTAGTAGTAGTACAAATAATTGTTGGAGCACTGGGAACAGTGAGTAAAAATCTTGAGAATTACAAATAGGGACTGCAATAAGGGTGGAACACCTGCAGAAAACAGCACTGCTTGGAACAGCTCGAATACTCCAGAAGGTACTCAAAAAATAAGAGGCGTTACCTTAGTTCACTAGTAATGAACAGCTGACACCGTAGTACATCTCCAGTGATAGAAGCTGTGCAAAGACATTATGATGATCATGATAATAATAATAATAATAATAATAATAATAATAATAATAATAATAATGTGAGATGTCTGACAACAGGCTGCTGTCTGCTCTCACAGAATCAACCAGAGCAAACAAGACCCAGTGCTCTGAGAAGCAGAACAACAACAATAATAATAACAATAATAATAAATGCCCTGATTCAATGCCAAACAGTGGCTCTTCTGATCCTAACTGATTGAACATGTACATGTCTTGTCTTGGTGTAAAAGATGGGCTACAGCAAATATTCTGCTCACTACCACAGACTTCTGTCAGTTGCCTGACTATAGCCAGTTGAGCATGTCTCTTAGTAGCTGACGATATGTACATCTCTGATGATGAGCAACAGTTGCAGGGGAACATCATAACCATATGTTGAGAGGGTTCTTTGGTGTTTGAATAATTCACCACTGGAAACATGGTTTTTGATCATCATCCTTAAACAACCCTTATTCAGGAATCTTTTGAGCAGGACGGGCTACTCAACTTGAAAAAAAATTCCTACTGGGCTCCACCTGCGAGGTCATATGCAGTTTATCTTGATATGAAGTTACTATGTTGCATACTTATTGTTGTGATACATGTCTTGTGTACCCTTATCAGATGGATGATCATGATGGGTATTTTGGGCTTTGTATATTGGATCTCATCTTCACTTTGATGGCATATGTTGCTCTCTCACCCAATAATAATAAAAATAAAGCCAAACATAATAGAATTAGTATACAGGTGGGTGAAATTATTTGCCAGGTTTAGTTATATTTGATCGTTTTTTACCAATGTTAATCATTTGAACTAACTGATACCCTTCAAAGTGTATATGTTAAAGACAATTACCAATAGTACAAGGTAGGATTCCAACACACCATCAATGGAAACATTTGTCCAGTGTCTTAACCAGTGCAACTAAATTAAAATCTTAGATTGAGTGGGAACCATATTAACACTGAAATATTTCTTTCACAAAGTTTATGAATTTATTACATTCCCTTATAGTAGTCCTCACCTGTTGGCATATATCAACACCTATGAGCTACAGAGAAGATTACCATCTATGCTCTATAATTATCATGCAGAAGTCATAATCATAGAAGTAGTTAGAAAAATGCAGCATCACATTATTTGCATCCCAAGACCTCACCAAAATATAGAGTTACTTATTATTTATTAACATTTTAAAATAATGTTTGTTTTGTTTTTTCTAAGACATGAAAGAAGAAATGAAAATGTTGAACTGATATCACACCTGATCGATGATTAAAATGGAATTATTCTTATGGCTTCTAGTATCGATAGCAACAACAACGAATTCAAACTATTGCAACAACACCAGAACAGCAAATACACTGATATCAATGAAATGCAGCAATCATAGCAACACTAGAGTCAATGATGATGATGATGAGCATGATCCTGATTATGATAAATGATCTTGATGATGGAGATGGTGATGATTTCATGATTAAGTACAGAGCTTTTTGGCAATATGTACAGTTGTAGATAGGAATTCAGAGTTTGCCTTAAAATGCAATACACAGTTCATTCATTTACAGGCATGCACTTGATCTTTTGATGAGAAATATTTTAAACAATAATAATAAATATAACAACAACAATAATATTATTAATAATAATAATGATGAAAATAATAATATTAATAGTAATAATAATAATAATAATAATAATAATAATAATAATAATAATAATAATAGTGCTCATGGGAACTGCCCATATCCTACGTAAAATACTGTCTATGTGATCTCAAATTTTAAAGCAAACATAATTTTCTTATGGTTTCTTAAACATTCACTAGAACAAAACTGTACAAATCCAAATATATGGTACCCTAGGCATAACACCTACATGAACTTCTAACTTGTTGTCTCTTGAGGTCTCTGGGTGAGACTTGGATCCAACTTGTACAAATGCAAA
>NC_068981.1:37627492-37630123 GCF_001194135.2 Octopus bimaculoides
CATGGGAACTGCCCATATCCTACGTAAAAAACTGTCTATGTGATCTCAAATTTTAAAACAAACACATAATTTTCTTATGGTTTCTTAAACATTCACTAGAACAAAACTGTACAAATCCAAATATATGGTACCCTAGGCATAACACCTACATGAACTTCTAACTTGTTGTCTCTTGAGGTCTCTGGGTGAGACTTGGATCCAACTTGTACAAATGCAAAGCAAAAGTCAAACATGAAATAATAATAATAATATTATTATTATTATTATTATTGTAAAAATGAAACTACTTAACAATAATAATAGTAATAATAATAATGATAATCATAATATAATTTTTGCTTACTTATCAATAACTAACTTGCAAAAAATAAATGTGAAACAAAAAGATCTTCAGACAAAAATTTAAAACTGGATCTAATTCTTGCTTCAACTATAGAAATTGTAAAAATAAGAAGTGATTTATTCCATTGCTTTTGATTAAGTCTATGTTGCTAAATGATAGGTTAATGACAGTTAAAGTTTGCAACTTACTGATACTGGTGATAAGGTTTGTTGGTTCTATTAATAGTTAAGACGTTTTGAACTCAACACATGCCATTGTATTTACATGTAAACTCATTGCAATTTGATTTTAAAATCATTAAACCTTTGTTTTATAAGCTTTATAACCGCTATTGATTTTCTCCCCTGAATGGTGGTATCCCACTGGTGTGAAATTCAAGAAACTGAAAGAAAATACTTCGTGTTGTTATTCAGGAATGAATCATTATTCAAAGCTAAACCAGTGTTTCTTATTCCTAATTCTCAAGCAACTGAACAATAAGAATTAGAAACTAAAGGCACTGACTCAGCTTTAAATACATATCGGTTATATTTCCTATGCATCACATCCTGTTTCAAAGAAGCATCGATATCGTCATCAGAACTACTCATCGCTACAGCTTATCTAAAACCAAAGACTACTTTATATATCAGTTTTGTAGATTCACTAAAAAGATAGAGACACCGTCTCTAAACATATCAAGAAAATGATTTTGCATTACACTCAATCTATTCACCAACAAGCTACAACTTTGTCCCACAAAGTTCTGTCAAAGCAATCTTTGATAATGATTTCAAATCCGTAGTATTGCTAAAATTGCATCTCCCAAACAATGGTGTCTCCAATGAAATACATCACCTCTATTCAGTTGCTAATTTCCACAAAAAAGATGGCAAGTTGGTAAAATCATTAAAAAACTGGAAAATGTTTTACAACATATCTTCTGACCCTTTATATTCTTAGTCTAGTTCCTGCAGATGTTAACTTTTTCTTTCATCCTTGGAGGTGAGGAGGAGGGGTCGATAAAATAAAGTAGTACCAGTCAAGTCCTGAGGTCAATGTAATCGATTGTCTCTCCTTTAAATCTACTAGCCTTGTGCCAAAATTTGAAACAATTTCCAATAAAATTTAATTGTGACCCACAAAAGAGTTATGGTGTCATATTTGAGGTAGTGTTGTTGCTGTACTGAATTCAGGCTCTCAGCCAGATAAATCAAAACTGCCATGGCAATGAAAGGAGAAATAAAATTTGTGATGATGGTCTTTCATAAAAAGCACTATTGAAGTAAATGAAGCATTTCGAAATTATTCATTTATTTGGCAATATCATTGCTAAGGTTCTACTCACCTATCTTCCCCATTAAAAACTGTACATTTATCTGTTTCAAAATTCCAGAATTAACGAAGTCATTCAGTTATTCTGATATTAATTTATTTTGATGCTTAATCAATACTGATTAGAGTAGATTTAGCGTCAAAAATTAATCTCTTTGTTTGATGAAAGGAAATATGTAGAATATAATTCATATACATATGTATTTTTCAATGCAATCAGAATTCTGTTGGTCACATTAGCAGATGATTTCAAACTACGTTAGCCAATTAAACAGCTCTACTATCTAACAAGAGTGAAATGTCAGTGCTACACATTAATAACATAAAAAACAAACAAACAAGCAACAATAAAGACATCGTAATTTCTTCCTCTCTTTAAAAGTGTTTGCAAAGTAGATTAGTGCATCTTGGTGGTTTTGTTTCGTTCACTCATGCAATGTTCTCAATAATGCCACCTAATTGACCGTATGAACAATGGTAAATTAATTGATTACATTTTTCTCTAATGCCCTGGAAGCCATATTTACTTTAAAGTAACGAAAAAATTTTCCAGCATACACAATGTGCACATTTGCATGAATTTAGACTTATATGAACAAATTACACACACAAGCATACACTGATACATGCATATCTATATGTCATCAACATAGTTTCCATATATGTATCAAATTAAGTGTGGGAACATCTCTCTCTCTCTCTCATTTTCAAAGATACTCATTCATTCAATGTAAGTATGTATATATATATATATATATATATATATATATATATATATACACACACACATATATATATATCATCATCATCATCATCATCATCGTTTAACGTCCGCTTTCCATGCTAGCATGGGGTGGACGATTTGACTGATGACTGGTGAAACCGGATGGCAACACCAGGCTCCAATCTAATTTGGCAGAGTTTCTACAGCTGGATGCCCTTCCTAACACCAACCACTCAGAGTGTAGTGGGTG
>NC_068981.1:37630606-37647029 GCF_001194135.2 Octopus bimaculoides
ATATATACATATATATATATGTATATATACACACACACACACACACACACACACACACACACACACACACACATATATATATATATATATATATAATATAAATAAGACATGTATATGCATATATACATATGTATATGTACATACTTAAATCTATATGTATATATATGTATATGCATATGTGGGCACAAGATATCATGAAACGTGCACAACAAAAAATATGAAGTACGAGTGCATGGAATATGAACTATTTTTTCGAACAATGAAAGACACAAATGGAATACAAGACTAACAACATAAAGAACGATCTTCATCTGTTGTTGACTGTTTTTCTAGTCTCGTATTTCAAGCATTTAGCAACAATATACACTTTCGATAAAATAGTTGCTCTCGCAAAGCAAATTGAATCAAAGTTAAGATTTTGTGGAGGGTCAAAATTGGTAACACAAACAGGACAGGAAAAAAAAAAACAGGAAGGGCTGCTAAGCTTAAATAAGGTTGTGGCGGCGAACACATAGATCAAGCTTGAACAGGAGATAGACAAGAACATGTCATCCTTGCTCCAGCTACAATGGAGAGAAAGAAAGAAACACAAGTTAGGAGAAGACAGAAACATAGCCGATGGTCACGTGGGAGCCACGTGAGTAAGGGAGGAGGGGTGAGGGAGAAAGCGTGACAGAGTAATAGAATAGAATAGTGGGAGAAGAGGCTCTCTTATTCTTTTACCTCCTCTTCTCCCACTATTCTAGCCTATTCCAGACAATTGTCTTGTTATCTATTTTATAGATCTCTTCACTTTAAGTTGTTGTCGACTAATGTCGCTGTGTGGTCGAATCAGACGAATTTTGGTAGCAATGGTTCTGCTTGTACTGGCTGACACACTGCAACATACAACTGGACTAAACCATTTTGCTATATGCAGCACTGCCCAGTGCATCTACTTCTTCTTCTTCTTCTTCTTCTTCTACTTCTTCTTCCTTTCCCTTTTTCCTTTCCTTCTTCTTCCCCCCCTCCCCCATAATATCTTCCCCACGTACTCATCTCGCATACACACTTTTAATTTCCTCCCAGTACTTTAATCTGAAGAAGCGCCTCTCCAATTCCTAAAACCACAAATATTACATAAATTTTCTTTTAAAATTTTTGCATAAACTGGCTTTGCAAATGGATATGGTACTGAAACATTTGTAACTTATACTTAAAGATGTGTTAAAAAATGTTCATTGTATACATATATATATATATATATATATGTATTAAAACTGAAGCTTATAGTTTGTCTCATAGCTCAAGTTTCATGCTTAATAGAGAGCAGAGGAGAAATGATGTAAATTTTTACACTCACACACACACACATAAACACATAATACATACATACATAATACACACATAAATACACGTACATGTATGCAAATATGCATACATGCATACATATATGCATATTATAACTTTTTAAACATTTCATGTGTGTTAGAGTGAGTGCCCTTTGCCATGAGTGACGAGTTTCCTTCTCTACAGGCTCCACTAATTTGGAGTGCTTGTGTTTTTATATGCTACAACCATTCTCCCAATGCATCACATATCTGTACCATTACACTTACTCTCTTGCACACTAGATCAAATTTCTCTTATTCCCAGCTTTATACTCAGCTCATTTGTACTATGATGTTCATGTACATTAACATTGTACATCCATCAGAGCATACTAGTTTCGTTTCTTTTCAGTCTTTGCAAATCTTTTGCATACAATGTCCATATCTTGTTCCTATGCAACATTGCAGTTCTAGCACACACAAGCATTATGCAATCTGACTTTTGCTTTGAGGGAGAAGACCTTTATTGCTGGCAGCTGTAATACCACCCTGACCTTTTTCCAGCTTGCTGTTTTTCCTTGTTATTGCATATCCTTTAGTCTGTGAAGAAGGTAAAGCCAATGTTAGCTCTTTATTCAGGAGTGTTAATTTCATGAGATAGGAGCAGAACAACAATCTATTATAGATAACAACTCCAAAACAGCTGGTTTCACTTAGTAAAGAGAAGCATGTAAGATTGTAATTCTGAGTGATATAATAAAATATGTTAAGCAGATATGATGAACACTTAAGTCATTAACTGATAAGCAAGTAGCTTAACCTTCGTGATTCCACTTATACATTACACATATTTACACATACAAAACCCAATCCACATATCATGCCCACCAACCACCCATCCATCTCTACACTAATACACAGACACAGACACAGACACACACACACACACACACACACACACGTGCATACATGCACTTACACATGCACACATGTTCATATACATAAATATGTGGGAGTATGAAAGAGTGTAACTAGATTAATCTTCCATTACTGTACAGATTCATTAGTTGGGTTTCTCAAATAGTACTGTGGATCTTTATCCATGTTATCTTATCATACTGCAGCTACTGTGTTGAATTCCTTAGCTATACACTTAACCCAGCTTGCTAAAATTTGCCTGACAAAACAAATACAAAATGAATACCATACACGAAGCCCTTTTGTTATATATTTAACTTCAGATATAAGTTGCTATAAAGATTTCAATTTTTATGTGTCCATAGCTTACACTGAGTACATCATATAGAGTCTCTACCGACGACTTTTCCACAGATCAAGCAGGGCCATCTACCTGAAGGGGGTTGTGATTTGACAGCCTTCCTACTTACTAAGATTTGGGGTCTTGCTAGGTTAACCCTAAGGCCCTTCGATTCTAGACCTTGTACATATATATATATATATATATATATATATATATATATATATATATATAATATGTGTGTGTGTGTGTGTATGTGTGTGTGTGTGTATATAGACATATATATCAAAGATATAATATATATATATATGTATATACACGCATATATGCAGTTCTTTATCAATTCATTGGAACAATATGGAATTTTCCAGTCAAAAATTTCAACAAAAGAATTGATTATATTCTTATGGAAAACAACTCTCCATACGATTAAATAAGAATGATATTGAGTGTGTTACAAATGTATTTAATATTCTCAGAAACATTGTAAAACCCTCCCTTGTTTATTGCACCAATATTTGTTTCTCACATGAATTTAATAAAAAAAAATCCTCACATTAACAAATAATCAATCCCATTGGCTAATTGCTATTCTTATTTTGTATTTTTGTTTTAGCTTTTCAAATGTGTTTAAACTGTTTTGATCAATCTCGCAGAGTTTACTTTACCAATTCCCATCAGAATTAAGAGCTGATGAATTCCTAAAACAAACACACAAACTCACACCCTTATCTTGCAGATTTAATCATCTGCAGTTGATCTTTGATTATTTTTTTCCCTCTTCTTATTTCATCTTCTCTTCCTGCCCACCTTTTCTTTTTTCTTTCCTTTTCTTTCTCCTTTCTTTGTATCTTTCCCACATACCCCCTTC
The DNA here is from genome assembly GCF_001194135.2 of Octopus bimaculoides. NCBI lineage: Eukaryota > Metazoa > Mollusca > Cephalopoda > Octopoda > Octopodidae > Octopus > Octopus bimaculoides. The sequence goes on from NC_068981.1 coordinate 37,634,046, forward strand.
CTCTATTCTTCCTTTATTTCTGTTTTTTTGTTCTCTTTTGTTGTCATTTCCTTCATATCCTCTCTTTCCTCTCACTCACATTATTTTATTCATTTATTTCAAGGCATCTAAAATTCCCAATTAATATCAGTCTCTTCTGCCATAAAATAGAACCTTACTGTTACAGTACCATCAAGAACCTATTAAAAATGATGTGAAATAGTGAAATCAAAGAACTGAGGTGAAGTGTGGAAAAAGAGAAAAAATTAATTGGAAAGCCCATGATTTAGATAGTGTGTATAAGATGAGCTGGAGTCTGATCAGTATTCAAATATGAGTATAACTGCAGTTTAAATATGGTTGCTATCCTACCATATCAAAATAATAACACAACAGGTTGAAGTAGTGCCCACTAGACACAAGATCAATATGTTTCACTGAAATATCTCAATTTCAACTTTTTAAAAATTCTCTTTAGTTATTATTGAAGTATCAGACACTGCATTATAGCAATTAGTTTTGTTCTTCTGTGACTTGGGTTCAAATTTTAAAATGTCTCATTACATCCAATGTTTTTGCTTTGAGTAAAATAATACATTCAGTCTCAGAAAAGTACAGTAAAAATACATGTGATCTCAGAAAAAAATGAGAGAAATTACTTTAAAATGTGTTACCAAACAGCTACAAAAGCAAACATATGAGTGTACCATCATGGAAGAACAACATGTGTATTATTACATATGATGTGTACTTAACACAGCCCAACTCGATCATTTCAGATAGATTATTAAACGTATTATATTAAAATAGAGGTGTCATGTGGTAATTAGCACAGATTAGAAAACTCTATGTTTACATGTTTGTAATTACCTGACCTTCATATTTAGGCATAGATTTTGGTGTACCTATGACAAACTGCAGAAGAGATCCATGCTAATGCTTGTTGCTGATTTGAGAGTTTTATTAATTCTGTGATACTTCATTTGGTGCAACATTATCAAGTTGGTCAAAATTGAGACGATGTGAGTATGATATCAAATGAGATACAGAGATCTGTTGAAGAAAATATGAAATAAGAATATAAACTATAAATATCACTCCCAAACACGTATGAATTAGAAGTTTGTTCCATGCTTTTGTCAATGATCTTCTTGGTATCTAAGAAGTCACCTTTGACCTAATGGAATATTGAAGATGTGAGAGCTGGAGGGAAATAGGGCTGCACCAACACTTAGATGGTACTCATTTTTCAACTGAGTTGATTGGAGCAACATGCAATGAAATAGCTTGCTCAAGAATACTATGTGCCACCAGAGCTAGGAATTGAATCAACGAACTTATGAATATGAGCCTGACATCCTAATCACTAAGCCATGCTAGAAATAATATCAAAATCTGTTTCAGATCATACCCTACTATTGTAAACAAGCAAAGAATGCATTACAAATAGTGTAATGAAGATCTATGCACTTCAAAAATATACGAGATGATCATAGTGAGAATACATTTGATCATAAATCTATTTGCTCAGAGTTGACTTGAGGCTAAGCAACAACAATCTGCTTAGTGTATATCATTATGTCTTCATTGTTAATACGCATTAGAGCTGAGGGCAATCTGTAGATTATAAAATGCTGGTCTCATTGAGGATCAATTTGACCAAGCTGTATTCTACATCAAGTTAAAGATGAAATGGCCTTTTAGTGTCTGACACTGCCAATCATGCTTCACTGTCATCTAAGGTAAGTGACACATACTTCTTCACATTGTATTTAACAGCCAATCAAGAAAAAGTGCTTTGATGACTTAAAGAGAATATTTATAACTTTCTCATCTGAGTTTGATAAAATAATCTTATGAGAATAGTCTGATAAACTCCATTAACAATACTATCAAACCATTTTAATTATTTGGAATAAGATATGTTAAATATCAGCATGATTATAAAGTGGTTCTTAAAAAATTTAAAACACAACAGACTTGTGGCCTTAAGTAAGGCATCTAATGTTCAAGCAATCTGAATTACTGTGAAAAAAGTTAACATGGCATTTTTAATGAAGGATGACTTATGTTTAATTCTGGATCAACTTTGGCTGAACACTTATAATCAAAGCATTCTGTGAATATACTATATATTTATCAAAAGTTTATTGAACCTTAGTGCTGACAGTAGAGTGTGATTCGAGGGATAATTAACCGTGATTTTTAGTAGGATAGAGTCTTCCTCGTTGTCTTGAGGTTAAAAGTATTTATATGGTTACCAAATACAAAATATATAATGAAGAAGAAGAAGAATAATGTAAGGATTATTTTTATAAGCATGTATGTAGAAGTCATATAAATGAATGTAGATACATATAAATTTTATATTGTTATTCTCTATAAGTTAACACTGTTTCCTTTCTTTTATGAGAATCCTACTAACTTACTGCTTAATATAAATGTGTATACATCTCTGCATATACTTATAACTATCCTTAAACACCTCTCAGAGTTTCTATTAATCACCAAGTTTACTGGATCAAGAGGAAATGAAATTCATTTGATTTGATATTCCATGAAAATCTTCCATAATAATAAAAGCCATTCACAGAAAAATTACATTAAATTTATAATACAGAGAATACATACTTAATAGAAAAATGAAAGTACTAATAATGCATGATCCAATGACAATATTGAAAAGAAATATAGAAGATAGCAAAAAATAAGTTTAGGTTACTGCATTTTTTTAAGTCCCTGTATTTTTTTAAAGTCCCATAATTTTGGGCACAACATTATGAGAAAATTTTTAGTGTTAATAATATATATTTATATACAATTTAATTTACTCAATAACCAGCCAAAGATATCAAAGAAATATATATTATTTTTGGTTAATCATACAACAGAAGTTATCAAGCCAACACCATACTGCTGAAGCTCTAATGTAGCTGAAATTTATCAATTCATGACCACCTCCCTTTTGATACCTCAGAGACTTTTTCTGCAATATCTATCAAGTGTTTTAATTGGATTCTGCTCCAATATTGAATGATTCAAGCAGTTTAGCTTAGCTCACTATTTTTGACATAAGTGTTGGAATCAATTACTTAGTCTCTAGGGATTATCCCTTAAAATTTCTTATCATTTATTCAGAGATAGTCTCAGTAGCATTCTTCTACAATCCACCAAAACATTTTGTGGCATTGGCTATTTCTATAAGTATACACATTTCAATTTATCATACTTTATCTTCATCTCAAGACTCTATGGCTCAGCCAAGCATATATATTCATGTCAGAGTGTGAATTTCAGGCCAGACCAATAATCTTCTGACACCTACATGAAGCATATTATTGAACAGTCATACATATTTATTTCCTGACGATCCCCAAAGGAAGAAATAATATTCTGAAAGAATAATATTGAAAAGAAGAATGCAAGGACTTTCAGTTCACTTGATGATTGAAAAGGAAGACATTTTTACTGTCATCTGATATCAACAATGAAGGAACAAACCCCATTGTATGGAGACAAACAGAGGGCGTATAATTTCCAGAATATAGTTATTCAGTTGCAATTTAAATACTGTAACGTCTGCAGAAGAAATGTAACACCAGCAATCATTTAAGTTTGCAAATTTCCTAATTATCAAAGTTCATGCAAAACAAAAGCTCTTTTATAACTAACATATAATGTTAACAGTCAAGCTTAGAAACATGTATAGGAGTGTGTCTGTATATGGGTTGTACATGCTGGTGTATGTTGCCATTGAGAAGTCAGAATTCAGACGTATTGGCTCCAAAGTTATGAGGTATTGTATTGTGAACCTAGACATAGTGTAATAAAACATTTGACTAAGTAATTCTTGTTAAAAATGGAACAAGCTCCCAAGGCTCCTATCTGGGAATTGTGTTGACTGTTTTATGGCACTGATCAAAGTCAGGGAAGAGTTGGTATTTACCATGGAGCATGATACAATTAAAAAATATCAATTTACAAAAAATATACTTCCATGTTATAGTGGTTTGTATGGTTGTGTGTGTGTTTGTAACAGTAAGTTGTTTCATAAATATATCAATAAAAACACCCTTCTACATTCGGTGAGTTTGATGTTGTTTTTAGGATTATAACAACAGTATTATATTTATAAATAATGAAATACAACTCACATTGTGTGCATTATTAATACATATATGAATAAAATAAGCTTTCCACATTCAGTGAGTTTTGTGTTAATATAAATAATAAGACACACATAGATGGAATCAGTGAGTTGTGTTATAATAAGTGTATTGTTTAACTATAGTTTAGGCACAGTATGGCACACTGCAGTTTCACCATATTGCATCTTGAGCAAGTGTTGTCTTAGATCGTCCAATTCCTGGTGAATGAAACTGGTTAGACATAAACTGGGTAGACATAAACTGTGTAGAAACCTGATGGATTAATTGTGCTTGTAATTCAAAGATCCAACCTTGTTCCACTGTATCATGATACCCCTGTCTAAGAATTAAATGTATCTGTGAAATGTTCATCATTTCATAGTTCAATTGATCAAACAAGTGAAAATTCATGGTCAAATATTCTGACCCTAATGCATTTTTTGCAGACTATAATTATAAGGCAATAATATGATGGTTAATAGTACATTAATAATAATTTTTCTTTTTAAATGAGTGAAAGAACAACCTTCCATAATCTGTGAATCAGCAAAGACAACTCTATGAAAATTATAACTGTAGAGGGAATTGCTATTTATTATTTATCTTGCCAAGATGGTGAGCTGATAGAATTATTTCTATACCAGACAAAATGCTTAGTGACATTTCTTCCAGTTCTTTATGTTTCTGTGTTGAAATGTCACTAAAGTTGACCTTACCTTCCATCCTCTTGGGGGCTAATAAAATAAGTACCAATTGAACCTTGGGGTCGATGTAAACTACTTCCTCCTCGCCTCAAAATAACTAGTCTTGTGCCAAAGTTAGAAAGAATTATTTATCTAGCTAATTTTTGTTTTGGAACATACTAACAAAAATCAGAATTTTATAAAGACAAAATTCCAAAATTTGTTGTCATCACAATGACAACAAATTTGAATAAATCCTACTTTTTCCAACTTCATTTCCTTTTAAATGAATTTTTATTGTGGTGAATCGTTCCATTTGTATTTTTCAAATGCAGTTCTTTTTTCCAAGTAGTGACTCATTAACTGATATGGCTTACAGGTGCAGGCATGTTTCTGAGGTTAAGAATTTGCTTCCCAGCCACATTGTTTTGGAATCTCACTGTGGTGCACCTTGGGCAAGTGTCTTTCTACTTCAACCCAAGGTTAACAAAAACCATATAAGTGAGTCTGATAGATGTAAACTGAAAAATGCCCATTTTATTTATATATATTAGCATGGGTGTGTGCATGTGTGTTTGTGTCTCCTTGTCTTGACATCCCGTGTAAGTAGTGAATGGGCATCTTTGTCATACAAGCAGTATCCATCTTTTCAAATCTTCCATGAAATCATATCGAGCCATGCAGAAATATTGCCTTGCCTGGAAACAGGTGAGGGTTTGTGACAGGAGAGGCATCTTGCTTTAGAAAATCTGCCTTAACAAATACCATCTGACCTATGCAAGCATAGAAAAATGGACATTAAGACAATGATGATGATGATGGTGGTGGTGATGATGATGATGATGACGAGGAGGAGGAGGAGGAAGAGGAGGTGGAGGAAGAGGAGGACATCTGCAATGATAGGAACCATATCCCTCAACCAATTGCAATCAATGATGAGACAGTTCAAAAAACAAGCAAACTACAGTGTTACATCAGACCTTATAGAATTTGACCTTATAGAATTTGGCTCCTGCATTGGAAATATTATTAAGAGAGGCACCAGTCATTTGTCAGGTTTATGAATCTGTAAAGCAGGGAACATAAATGTTTCCTAAGGAATACCCAATAACTGTTTTTGGTCAATAGTTCAGTGTTTAAAAAAAAAACATTAACTCAAAAATGGTGAAGAACACTTACTTGTCTGGATCATTTAAAGCCACAGCAAAAATGTATTTTCCTATTTTCTAAAATGCTGTTGATTAATCTACATCACATCAGTTTGCTCTTCCAATTATTTCAGCAGTAAAACATAAGTAGAGAAAACTTGCACAAAAGTTAAATGAGCATGAAAGCAGTGTTTGTATCTCAAGCTTTCTTATCTGAACTGAAGAAACTTGTGTCTGTTGACACTCTTTTGATTCAAAGCATTTGAAATAGAAAAATGTTTGGAAGAAAATAGTGAGTGCTGGATGTCATTTCCTTCTTGGACAATGAAGACTAGCTTTAGGATAGTAAAAGTTGGATTGTATCAAGAGATAATGGAAATTTCTTGGGGATTTTTGAACAGATTTTTGAACATTATAGTAGCATTATGAATGATCACTTGAATCAAGTTACAGTTTCTCAAAAAAAGAGAATGCTTTCAATCTCATTATTTATCACCTGGTAATCAAAATGAGTTTATTAATTGTCAAGCCAATCAAACTAGCACATCTGTAATTACAGAATGTGAATATACAAAATATTACAATATTATCTGGATTTACTTCATGTTTCATCAAAGAAAACAAGCTGCAATTGTTATTACAGTATGTTTATCTTAACAGAACTGCTAGCCTATACAAAGTTAAAAAAAAATAAAATGAGTTCATGATTTTGTTGAGTGTAACCAAATGCAATATTATAACCAAATTATTTCTTTACAGTCTAAAAACAAAGATGATATTCTATTCAATGTCTGACATAGTCAAATGTCTGTTCACTAGAATATTAGTCAAATCTTAGCCAGTCTAATCCATTGATTGTATTTCGATAAAGTACCTGTCACAGCACCAACTTATTGTTATAATAGTCATACATGTTTGGGATGAGTTCAAAATCTCTACAAGATGTTTAATAGTAATCCCCAATGATGACAAATTCTAACAATTGTTTCACTGTGTGATACCTCTATTACTCATTGGTTGGCAAGTATTGAAAATATTGAGCCCTTTTAAGATTATGCTCTAGCCCTACAGTAAGCAATTATGTCCTTGTTTATTATGAATCTATCTCCAGAACCAATGTCAAACATAAAAGGCATTCAAATCTATTTTAATTCTTTCATATGCATTACAATAACATTAATTTGAATCAAAATTTATGGAAAATTAATTGTAGTAGTATTGGTTTTCAAGCCAGGAATGCTACAATTAGGCAGTAGTAAATAACTTGAAATCCTTATTGACTGGTAAAAGTCTTTTGGACAAAAATGGAACAGTTTTCTTAGTGAAGTTAAAATATTTAGTAAAAATATGAAAAGCTAAATGAATTTTCTTACTAGAAGATGATGGAAAGTTATGAATATAGTTATTCTAGCATTGGTCATTTCAAATATTTCAATCAAATATTTGAAATATTTCAACACTGCATCTTATTCATTTAGATTCATTTGGAAATAGAATATTATCAAATTGAGCTCAATGTTAGCTGTGTAAAATATATATAATACCGATAGATTGATTGATATGAAAGATGAAATATTCCACTTAAAGCCAATACATGAATTGAATATTTTTCTTCAACCCCAATTCCGCTAATTGAATTATTAAATAAGTTTGCACAGCTCTATCCTCTAATGTAGTTATGGCACTTCAGATTTTTTGCTGCTTTACTAGTCACTGTTGCACCATTTGATAAGTATTTCAGCGTTTTTACCCTATATAAAGAATATTATGATTTAAACCATATTCCAAGTCAAACTATCTAAGCTTGGGATCATAGCAGTCAAATCATCTCTTATACATGAATTTAATTACGAGTTTGTAATTGATATCTTTGTTAGTGGTAAACCTGAAAAAGTTGCCCTGAAATTAATATTGGTTTCAAATTTTGGCACAAGGCAGACATTTCAGGGGAGAGGATAAGTTAATTACCTGAACCCCAGTGCTCAAATAGTACTTATTTTATCAACCCCAAAGTATAAAAGGCAAAGTTGATCTGAGCAGAATATGCCCCGAATTTAATATTAAAAATATAATGTTTTTTAATTTAGTTGAATAAATTTGTTTGTATAATGCTTCAACTTCCTGATACAGTATTGTTTTTTTAACATATTACCAGAAAGTCCAGTTTGGCTATCTATGCTGTATCCTTTTGTAAGAAAAAGAATCTCTAAGCAAATATATATAAAATATATATATGATGAACTAGATCATATTGTTTAGAAAAGTGATTTTCAAGTAACCTACTGTCACTCTGGGTTGTTAAAAGACACAGAGGTTAAAGATGATAGTAGATTTCACAAGACATAAAGTTTAGTACATGTCATACACCCCTCCATCACAGTGATAAGTCACTAAATAGTGAAGCTGTTACTAGATAAAACCAGTATTATACTTTGGAAAGCTAGAAGCACAAGATCAATAAAAATTCATTAAGTAAACATCATTGTGGTATTTTGAATCAATTTTGAAATTATTTTGTTCTTGGTTTGTATTTTATTGTAATATTACCTTCCATAATTCAAAGTGATAAATTATTCTGAAAAGCATTTTAGAACAAGTGCACTCAGAGAGCACAAACCTCTGCTATGTTCTTTCAACGATTAGCCAGAGATAATTTTTAAAATGAGAATATCTGAAATAAATTCAACTGCTCTCACAAACGAGAATACTAAAAATGAACCCGACTGCTCTCAAAAATTTAAAAAAAAACAGGAAAAATAATCCAGAATCTTTGTCTGGTACCTGATCAATCCCAATGGTAGTCACAAAATGTGAAGGTGGCTATAGAAAATTTAGTAACAGTAATAAATAGTTTATCCTTATCTAATACAAGTCAAAGTTAACAAATTCACCATTCAAAATAGTTACTGTCTAAAGGGAGATAATTGAGAAAGACTTGAAAATTAACATAAGATGATAATCATGTAAAGTAAGTAAATATAACAAATAATCCAGAATTCTTGTCCGGTATCGGATCGATTCCAAAATCTAATCACTTCGTACCAGTCACAAGGCCAAGCATTCCTGAAGGTTTCATCCAAATTCATCCAGTGGTTCTTGAGATATCATGTCCATGGACAAACAAGCAAGCAAACAAGCACGACTGAAAACATTTGCCAAGGCAACACCAACGTCCTCTCAACGATTAGCCAGAGATGATATTTAAAATGAGAATATCTGAAATAAACTTGACTGCTCTCATAAACAAGATACTAAAAATGAACCCGACCGATCTCAAATATTACTTAAAAAAACAGGAAAAATAACCCAGAATCCTTTTCCAGAAGGGAATCGATTTCAAAATCTAACCAGTTTGTGCCAGTCATCAGGCCAAACATCTCAGAAAGTTTCATTTGAATCCATTCAGCAGTTCTTGAGATAACATCTCCGAAAAAAAAAAAAAACATGACTGAAACACACTAAAGCAGAGGTAATAAGTGTTGGGAGTTTTGAAAATGAGCCTTCTCCAAAAACGAACAGTACTCAAAGGCTTTTAAAGTTTCTATAGATTGCTACTTTTTTCTATGTTTGATGATTTCCTATTGTGACCTCACATATGAAACATTGATATCTTAGTTCTCAAAATGTGAGCTCTTTTAAGAACCAGAAAATATTTTGCACCAATCCTGCTACTAAGTTGAGAGTGAATTATATTCAAGAAGTGTTCATATGTATATAGAAGAGTGCTGATGCCACACACAAATATCTTAGCCCAATGAAGTAGCTTCCATACAGTCTGGAGTTTAAAAATATACAAATCTTTCTCAAATCACAATAAGGATACGTTGCAAAATGTAATCCTAATGTCAGTGCTGGAATATCTTTGATTATAGATTTGCCTTAACAGGGCTGATATAGGATGGGTAATGTAAAGCATCATCATCATAATCTGTACCCAAAACAAGTTCATAAAACTAATTCTTCACAATTCACAAACTAGCTACGTATCTACAACCCTTGTACTAAGATCTGGAAAATTTAATTGTTTTTAATGCACTCACCTTTATTCACTTCATCATTCGGATTGTATGTTACCTTTCAGGTACCACACTATACACTTTGCTCACTTATTCCTTTTCAGAGACTAATTTCTAGAACACATTCCCCTCCACACTTTTTGTGCAAATGTGGATGTACAGATGCTTGAACTAACACTAACCACATTGATCCCAGTTGTCTGAAAAGGTCTTCTATGACTATAGGTACTACCCTTTTCCTCTGACATTTATAAAATACATAATGCAGCACATTTCACTCTGTGCATATAAAAATATTTAAGGTAATAATATACCTTCCATTTCCCTTTTTTTTCTTCATCAATCATTAATGACACTTCTAGTAACGGTTTTTGTGAATTTTATGTATCAAATCTGATATAAATTCATCCATTTGAAATCTAGTTTGCTCATATAGATCATAAATAATGTGTCATGAGCTTCCAGTTGATATGTAGCAAAAGCAGGAATATGACAAAGAAATATTGTGAGAGGAATAAGATCCAATTTAAGAGATGTGGTATTTGCAGAATAATGAAACGTAGTAGACAAGAAAATGATTTGCGGATATATTCAGCTCTTACGATTATTGAAGAGTGCTAATAAAATGTTATAGGATTTTTATGAGTAATGATAATGAATAAAAGTAGTGAGCAGTAGTAGAAATCTGATCAGTAATATTATTGCTAAACATTAAAGTGATATAACAACAGAAACCACTTTGAAAACCAGTGTTTTTAAATGCAAATTCTGTGAATATCTGCATTCAGAGCTACATTAGTCTAGTGTAAACTTGAAATCGCTATGATATAGAGTATGAAATGATTTTAAAAGCCAAATAATCAAAATAATAATAATAATAATAATAATAATAATAATAATAATAATAATAATAATGATAATGATAATAATAATAATAATAATGGGAGTTTCACAATGTATTATTTCAAGAATATGTTGGAAAACTCAGTCAATAACATCATGTGACAACTTTCTTTTTTTCTTAATTTTACTAATGCATATATATTACTAAACATATATATCTTTAGAACTATGAAGCAAGTCAGATAATTAAATGATGATAAAATGTACTTAACAGGATAAAAAAAAGGTAAAAAAATGGTAAATCTATAGAATGTACACCAGACTTTTGCTGAGAGATCAAAATATCTCGTGCCATGAGTAAAAAACTGGAAGCAAAATTTGTGAACATATTCCACCCATCTCAACTACTGTTGCTTAATGTAGGATAGGCTTTACTAACTAGTGCTATTAGATTGAACACTAGGACATGATTGAGGCTATATTTTGGAGACTTCTGCATTCTGATAGAAAACAAAAATCACTCAACTACATTACCATTATTGGCAGAGACTCACAAAATGAAATTGAGGACCTACAAAAGCTAACGAGGGACATAGACTTCTGGCAGGGACCAGTGAAGCCTATCTTAGTAGCAAGCTTTAAAAAACTAGGGAACATATCTAAGATTAGACATAATAAAATTAAATTAAATCATAAATTGAACATTAAAACTGACTTGCTCGAAATAATAACTCATTAATTTATATACTACAACAGATTTCTGTAATATAGTTTGGCAGTCAAAATTACAGTTTAGTTATAGTTATGTGTGAGATGGCATTTAGTGCTAATGGAACTTCAAGTATTCATCATTAGAATGGCAGGCAAAGAAAAGAACGAAGCATCTTTAGACATGAAAACATTTATATGAAATGACATGCAGTAACCTAGCAGATAAAGAACAATTCCCTTTTTTTTATCAATATGAGAAAAGGATGAGACTATTGTCTGTAAATGAAAGAGAGAGACTAACAGCAATAGAAGGACATAGGTTGAGGTCACAGATAATTCATAGCATAGGAAGAAAAGAATTCTCAGTGATTCCTTTCTGAATACATCCTGCAGGGTAGTGATAGATTTTATTCTTCTCCTCTGACAATATTGACACAAAAAATTAATAATTTCCTGCATCTGACACATAGCATGCATGCTGCTGAATTATCTTGGAGGAACACTTACAAATTGCTATTTTCCAATGTGATTGCATCATTGAATTAGTAAAACTAGACAACATGTTAACCCCAATAAAAATGTCTACATCTATAATGGAATCCATCAATGTATTATTATTATCATTACTACTATCACTATTATTATTCTTCATGTTACTATAATCCATTCTCATTGTTCACAATATGTTGCCAAAATGACAATTATTTTTTTCAAGTAAGATATAAACCAATAAGTTAAGAATCATGCCTTTTATTTTTTCCCAGTGTTGTGTGTCATTATAAGTGAATGTGTGTGTATGTGCATGTGCATTTGTGTGTGTTTATGGCTATATATATATATATATATATATATATGTTGTCATCATCACCATCATAATAATCTTCACTGTCGTCATAATTTTGATGATTTGGCTGGATGGTTTACAGAATCCAGTGTTGCAGAGGATCAGATCTTGTTCAAAAGTCTCAGTTTGGGCATTGTTTCCACAGCTGGATGCCTTTCCTATCATCAAGTTCATTATAGAACGTACTGGGTGCTTTTTCAGGTGCTTTTAATGTGCTAATGGCACATGTGAGCTTGCTTAGTAATTCAATGAAAGTGAGGATAAGACTTAAGGTATTAATATGCATACACACACACACACACACACACACACACACACACACACACACTCAATTGTGTGTGTCTGTATGTATTCTTTTATTCATTTATTTGTGTCAGTTATCAGACTGCATGTATGATACAGCACTGCCTTGAAGGGTTTTAGTTGAACAAATTGACCCCAGAACTTATTTCTTAAGCCTAGTACTTATTTTATTAGTCTCTTTTGCTGAATCACTAGGTTACAGGGATGTAAACACAACAACATTGATTGACATTATAGGGATATAAATATATCAGTATATATGTGTATATATATATATATATATATATATATATATATATATATATATAT
>NC_068981.1:37647574-37656101 GCF_001194135.2 Octopus bimaculoides
CATACACACACACACACTGATATATTTATATATATATATATGTGTGTATATATGTGTGTGTGTGTGTATATATATATATATGTGTGTGTGTGTGTGTGTGTGTGTGTGTGTGTGTGTGTGTGTGTGTGTGTGTGTGTGTGTACATATTAGGTTGTGAAGTATGAAATCTGTAGAAAAGAAAAATGTTTGCTAATACTTTATAAATACAAGTAGTAGTTTTATTCATCAAAGTATGCATCCCTATTGCCATTTCAGTGGTAGCTTGTCCAGCCTGGAACAATAAAGGCCTGGCAATCTGGAGTCAATAAAATCTTGGAAGGCCTGTTTTACAGCATTGTCAGGATTAAATTTTTTACCTATCAAAAATTATCCAAAGTCTGAAAGAAGTGGTAGTCAGTGGGGGTAAGGTCATGTGAGTATGGTGGATGATTGAGAACTTTCAAATCCAACTCCTGTAGTTTTGTCAGTGTAATTTTTGCGATGTGTGGTCTGGGATTGTCATGCAATAAAATAGGAATGGATCTGATGACTAATCTAGGCTATTTTTTTGTAAGTTTCTGCATAATTTGGTCCAGTTGGCTACAATATGCTTTGGCGGTGATTGATGAGCCAGGTTTAATGAAATCATAATGGATCACACCTGCGCCAGACCACCAAACACACACTATCAGCTTCTTTTGATGAATTTTGCTTTTTGGACTATGTTATCATGGCTCGTCTTTGTCTAACCATTGTGCTGAACGTTTACAGTTGTTGCATTGAATCCATCTCTCATCACATGTTACAATTCGATTCAAAAATTATTCATCTTTGTGACGAGAAAGTATCACATTGCAGGCTTCCAAACTTTGCTGATTCTGATTTTCATTGAGTTCATGTGGAACCCACTTATCCAATTTTTGCACTTTACCAATTTGAACTAGGTGAGTCAATATTGTTTGCTTGCTAACACCAATCAACAACGATAATTCACGGGCACTTTGAGATGGATCTGACTGGATGGTAGCTTTCAGTTCGTCATTATTCACCTTTGTTTCTGGTCGACCTCGTTGCTCATTTGTGAGGTAAAAGTTATCAGAACGAAAGTTTGCAAACCAATTTGATACTGTCTGCAGTGTAATAACAATAGAATGAAATACTCCATTAATATTTTGAGCTGACTGTGATGCTATATTTCGAAGTTGGTCCCGATATTGGTGTCGACTTCGCTCAAATCTTTCAACTGAGGAGAAGCAGGACTGGTGCCAAGTCCTGCATTCTGAGGCTTTGTTCTCCCAGGAAGAAAAGGAAATGTTGCATCACTTCAGATTGTCTTTTATTTTGTGTTTGAAGTGCAAGATTGGCCTTCCAACTAACCTTCTTATATGTATGTATGTACATATGTATGTATGTATGTATGTATGTATGTATGTATGTATGTTTGTATGTATGTATGTATGTATGTACGAATATCTCATTTATTAATGTGTATATGATCAGAATTGCTTTAAATGATAGATTTTAATCATTTCAACGTACAAAATAACACAAACATATATTATGGGTTCCCAGACATTTTAAGCAACTGTTTAAATGTTTTAGCTGGTCACTTTCCATATCAGCTCCATTAGATGACTGGAGATACAGTAAAAGGAACTTAATTTCTACATATTGAAAGAAGGATGTATGTGTGTGCTTGCATTTGCTTGCTGTTGTTTGTCCCTTGGTATCTTTACACAGTCGTATCTCGAGCAGTGGCTTGCAGTGTTGTGTTTTTTTATGCTCCAATTAAGTAATATGTCCAGCAGTTTATGGGTTTGCAATGGAATATATTTCTTTACTTGGAAAGAAATATCATCTGGTTACAACGTCTCACCCCAACATGGAAAGGTGATGTAAAAACGATGAAGAGTATAGAGTTATAAATATATGTATACATAAACATATATACATATACATACATATACATACATATATATATATATATATATATATATATATATATATATATATATATATATATATACATGCACATATATATGTATGTATGTATGTATAATGCACATATGTAGTAAGTGTATGCACATACATAATGCACATATACATACATGCTTACAGATCCTTTGTACATAAAAGATGTAAGTAAATGCAAAGGAGAAATATTCCTAAATCGAAGTACATGCCTGTCAACTTCCCAACACTGATATATAGGGAGATAAGCATATCTTAGGGTTTAATGTACGTATTGTGTGTCATTATCTCTGTTAGAAACAATTTATCAGTGTCCTCATAGGTATAGAATATCTGTTTAAATGTCCATTTCCTAAATACCCTCTTTTGATGCCCTATAAAAAAATTTGCCTACATATTACTTTCATTTCTTTTTTCCTTGTTTTGATATTTCAAATGCTTATTATTTGGGGAGTATTCACAAAATATTTTATCAGTAAAAAATATTTTTAGAAATTCAAAGTGTTTTTTTTTACCTCTTTTACCATTATTATTCATGATGTGCGTGAACGTTTTACATTTAGAATTAATGTCTTTGATACCAGGTCACAACCAGTTTCTTTGATAATGAGGGTCTTTCTTACAGTTCTTGATCTTCCCAATAGATCAATATTATCCTCCTCCTCCTTATCATCATGATCATCGTTGTCGTCGTCGTTATTATTACTATTGTTATTATTATTAAGATTATTGCTATTATCGTTATTATTATTATTGTTATTATTGTTATTATAATTATTATTATTATTATTATTATTATCATTATTATTATTATTAATGTTGTTATTAGATTCCACTGAGGTCGACTATGCCTTTCAGCCTTTTGGGGGTCGATAAATTAAGTACCAGTTGAACACTGGGGTCGTTGTAATCGACACATCCCCTCCCCAAAAATGGCTGCTCTTGTGGAAAAATCTGAAGCCATTATTATTATTAAGGCAGCATGTTGACAGAATTGGTAATACATCAAACAAAATGCTTAGTGACATTTCTTTATATTCTGAGTTGACATCTCGCCAGGATAAGTTTTACCTTTCATCTCTTTGGGTCTAGAAGGCAGGATCATCACGCTGTAGTTGTTTGAGGCACAAACACCTGATGATTCTGTGCCACCTGTAGAATTTCCAAGATAGTGAACAAATGTGTTCTCCATTTGTAAAAGACGTTTTTCTGCAGCTCATATCTTTCATGGAGCCACAATCCAAGATCAAAATATGAACAAGATCAGGTCTCTTGCATCTGGTACTCTCTACTTATTGAATAATGTTGCTGGGGGAAGTTCTACTGTGACAATATATAGAGAGTTTAGTGGTGGATAAGAGCAATGAATCTCAATGAATCATTAGGCATTGATGAGAACGATCTTACTGCTCTGTTTTTGGAGGACTTTAAGGCTGGAGATTACTATGGACAATTTCCAGAAATTCTTGGCTTGGCAGTGTTACCAGAGGCATTGCTGGATAAACTCAACAGGAAAAAGTAAAAAAAAAGCCACAAAAATGACACAACTCAAAACTACTAAAAACAGGTGATGCAGAATAAGCTCTAATTCTTCTAAGAAACAACAAAAGCACTTCTCAAGGGAATAAACTAAGGAAGTATGTGGTTCTATCATTATTATTTTCATAAGGTTTGAAATGTTATCCCACTTGAATTGAAATGTTTTAACATATTCAGACAACAACGATAGTGTAGGGCATCTTGAAAATCAAAGTAATCATCAAGAATACCATTAAGAAATATAAGCTGGTGCTAAGAATTTACATGAAACAAGATATGTCAGGGATCTTGCAGCTCAACACAGGGAAAGCCAAGTTCAAAGTGTTGATTCAGTATCATGGATTACAAGACCTGGATGAAGCAAAGACTAAGATTGAGAGCACCCTATTACTTGAGTTGCCATTTTGGACAATAAAAGATAAATACTGTCCCAATTTCATGAGTTATACTTGACTGGTATGTGATGTGATTTGAGACCATCTCCTTAGACTAAATCAATTCCATAGACTCGTTGTATACATTGAAACACTTATGCACTATTCTATTTATTTTTCATTATAAAAATCCTCCATTGTGGTTCTTTGAGCTGTTAAATTTTTGTGTATACATGTGTTTGAGAGAAAGAAAGAGAGAGAGGAGAGAGAAGGAAGAGAGAGAGAGAGAGAGAGAGTACAAAAATCATATTATTTTTATCATAGAGACAGATTTGGAAAAGTGATGTAATTTAATTTTCTTCAATTTAAAAATAAATTGAACCTTTTGTTCTTTATTTTAATTGAAATGACAAAAATCCCCCGAAACAGTTTCAGAAATTGTAATCAGAGTGGAAGGTTATGGTATTTACTGCTTTAAATGTTTTGCGGATTAACTTAACATCCCAGACAGTTGCATCTGTTTACAGCCAGAATATTTGGCAATTAAATATATGAATAAATGTTGTGTTTTTTTCTGTATGCAGTCAACTTGTTCACACAGAGATACATAAAGACATACATGTACATACATCTAAAATATAGAAGAGAAAAAACAGGAGGCCAAGATACATATGTTTACATGAGTTGGTGTACAAAACAGAAGACATGCTTACTTCTTTGGTGATCTTGTCTGGAAGCAGAGGTCATGCTCAAAACTTTTGCATGTCCTCCGGGACAAGAGAGTTTGATGCTATTAACATTCTTTTGAAAAAGTTACAAGTCAACAGCTGCAGGCAGACAAAGACTGAGGGAGGGGCCTAGAAAGTGAGACACAACAAGGATGATATGCTGAGAGATAACCAAGACAGAAATGCTTGATTAGATGAGGCACAACACCACCCAGAGTTGAGGAACCAAAGCCATTGTAGCATCAGTAGAAAGAGACTAAGAGAGGAGACAGAAGTCTGTGAGCCAGAGGCTGGAGAATGTCAGCAGATAAGCTTTATGTTTCATGCCAATCAGTCAAAGGAAGATTATAGATTGGCAAACAATGAGTGTATCAAATCTACTAGTAATTTTATCCACTAATTATATAATTGACTAAATATACTAGTTACACAAACGCATAGATGCATGTCCATGCATCAGTCTTTCTCTAAAGAGAGATATAATCATACATACGAATGTACAGATGTATATGCACCTAACAAACTACAATTTATCATATATTCACTCAGTCAGAACTGATCTGGGATTAGATAATATTATAGTAAGAATAAAATAGTTGTATACAATTATTTCTTAACAGAAGTTAAATTTATGATAAAATATCCAAAGAATTTTAGCAAAAATAATAGTAACAATAATAATAATAATAATAATAATGATAATAATAATAATAATAATAATAATAATAATAATAATAATAATAATAATAATAATTATTATTATTATTATTATTATTATTATTATAATGCTCTGATGCAGTACTAGGCACTGGCTTTTATGGTTTCTGGTCATAACCAATTGGAAGTGCTATCATTTACATGTTTTGTCTTAGTATAAAGGATGGGCTACAACAAATATTGTGCTCAATACTACAGATTTGCTTGTCAGTTGTTTGACCTTAACCATTTGAGCATATCCCTTGGTGGCTGACAATATGTGCATCTCAGATCACAAGCAGAAGTAGTAGGGCAGTATCACAGCCATGTGTTGAGAGGAATTCATTGAGGTTTGAATAATACACCTCTGGAAACATGAGTGTTTTGTTCAACATCCTTAAACAACCCTTAATCAGGGATCTTTTGAGTAGGATGAGCTACTCAACCTGAAGAAAATTCCAACTGGGTTCTACCCACAAGGTCATGTGCTGTTTATCTTGATATGAGATCACTATGTCATGCACATATAATGTGATGTATGTGCCAGGTGTACCCTTATCTTGATGGGTAGTCATGATGGTTATACTGGACTTCATATATTTTATCCCAGTGTCACTTTGATGGCATTCAATGTTCTCTTACTCAGTAATAATAATAATTATAATGGCTTGTTACTCAATCACCCATATTAATATTTATCTCTTAACAAATATGACTACTTCTTCCTGACAATAAATTGTAAACTGAATCGAATTTTTATTTAATAGTTTAAGTAGCAAAACTGGTGAAAATGCTAGAAACAGTATGAAGTAAGGGTGATTGCTTTACTAACAATAAATAGTAAAATGGAAAATCAGATTCAAATATTGATTCAATACTTTAAGTTGTTAAATGCTTGGACGAGAGTAAGGTATGGATGATTGCTTCTGTCCACTTTGCATTTCATCCCTTTGGGAGTCAATGCAATGGTGTTTTAATTCTTTTGATACTAACTCACATGGGAACATCGTTGGTTCTATGATACAAACTTCCTGTTTTAAAGTGATCTAAATTAAAACCTTCCATCAAAAGTTCATGTTAATTAATATTCCAAACACCAGATTAATAATGACAAGGTTATCTAACTAAATTCTTCATTATTTTTAAAATTGACCAAAGCAAGGACAGTGTATTTTAACAGGAATATGATTAAGAAAATGCTAAGTTTAATTGATAGCAATCTGCCTAGAGTGCCCAAAGGCCTCACAGACCTAGGAATCCTATGCTAACCTATATATGTTATGACTTGCTGTTAGCAAATAAATACTATAGGCTCTGATGCATTGTTTTGGTCTCTAATACTATTAAGATAGCCCTAAGTTATGATAAGATGTGAAATGGCCAGGGATATGATATCAGGCAAGAACTTCAAAACTTTCGAATTCAGATGTGTAACAGATGCATCATTGATTATTTTGAGAGTCCATTTAATTTTCAATAACACAAGCAAGCTGTTGGAAGTCAACACCAATATGTTGCTTGAATTGGAAGATTTATTTCTTGTCCATTTCATACCAGGACACAACTAATAAAAACCAAGTGATAATCAAGGCTTCAGAGACATTTACAATACAGCTTACAATAAATTAATTACAACTAATTTTGGAGCTTTTGCTTTCTCTGTCTTTTCCCTGACAAAACTTTGCTTTATGTCCACTCAAAGGAAGTTTAATATTTTAGCTTAAAAACAGAGACAATTATTTACCAAAACTGTTTTCTTTCAGTGACTGGTAAACATAGTGAGCATGTTTATGTTTTATTGCTTCAGTCTTATTTATTATTTATTTATTATTTATTACCCTAATGTTCAAGTTGAAAAAGAAATCATTAAAATTTAATAATGCTTCACTTGGAAAGAAAAATAATGAGTTTTTCTATTCATTAATTTTTTATAATATTGATTCAAAACCAAATTAATCTTTTTCTGAATTAAAATAATTTTTAATTGAATAACGCTAAATGGTTGGAGTGAGTGAAAACTAAGTGGTGCAACAAATGAAATATTAGATTTCATGTAATGAATATTTAAAAATATTTAAAAATATATAACAAAATAATTTATTTATAAGAAATATATCGCTTTTAGATTTCATTAAATGTTGATCAATAATCAATAATAAAGTTCAATAGGAAGGTGATGTTAGTGAGGAGCAAAAATTAATTTAAGGATTGTATTATGAGAAAATATATTCCAGAAAAGAAGACAGGAAAAGACAATCCAGACTATCGCAATAGCTAAAGATTGTTTGTTTAATTAGTGTGGTCAACTCAAACCTTTTTTACAATAGCTTTGCTCTCAAAAATTACAAGTATTTTGTAATTCAACTTAATCTATATTCAAATAGTTTTCAAAATTTATTCAAGTTTATGTATGCAGTATATTAATCATGATGAGCTGTAGGGAGTAGGATAATTTTGAACAATAATAATATTTTCATCTTTATATCTACAGGTAATTTAATTAATTGAATTTTCAGTTTATTATGTTAAAACTCTCACTAATGGATGTCATGATATGGAAAATAAACCTAAGATTGGATCATTCATAAAATTTATATTCCTATATTCATTTATTACACAAAGAGGAAATATAGTTTGAGATCATGAAGCTGGTATTTAATTAGAAAAGTTAGTGATCATTAGAAGATAATCATATTGAGAATGATATGTAGAAAAATAAATTGTCCAACGTTCCTAGAAACTAGGTTTCATTCTTCAGAGTTCACAATGAGAGCCATGAAAAGAATATGGTAATGTATTAATACAATAGATAACACATGAACTTCTAACGATATTCATGTGTGGCATAGTTTATATGACAAATATTTGTAGGTTAGACAAAAAGAACTCAATATGTACATGTTTATTCATTCATTCATTTTATGTTTATTTTGGCATGTTGATATGGGATAGACAAAAAAATTTTACTGAAACATTGTTTTACAGTCAGATGTCCTTCCCGACACTAACCCTTACTTGCTTGCAAGCAAAAGGTTTCTATTTTATTTCCTTTGTCTTTGAGAGCATAGAGTTTACGAATGGTATGGCTGATAAGAAATGTCAACAAACAACACTGTTTGTAGCTCAATGTGTTCAAGAAATATGTCATAGAATGTAAATACTCATCACACACACACACACACACACACACACACACACACACACACACACACACACACACACACACACACACACACACAC
>NC_068981.1:37656741-37657520 GCF_001194135.2 Octopus bimaculoides
TATATATATATATATATATATATGTATATATATATATATATATAGGGGACAATTCACAAAAAAAAAACTAAAGACGAAGACAGGTGATGTAGACAACAAACAGATGTATTAGTTTAACGCTCGGGAAGTGAAAAAGTCTTCAACGTTTTGAGCCTATGCTCTTCCACAGAAAGGAACAGAGAAAGAAACAAGGAGAGAAAATAAAGAAAGTGTAGTGTCTAGCGATCTATCAAGGCGAATGTAGGACAGAGGGGTCACACAGGAAGAAAGGGATATATATATATTTATTTACTCACATACACGACAGGCTTCATTCAGTTTCTGTCTAACAAATTCACTCATAAGGTATTGGTTGACCTAAGGCTATAGAGGAAGACATTTGCCAAAGAAATCACACATTGGGCTGAAATGTGAATTAGAAATTGAGATTGCTGATAAGAAGGCAAACTCCATATTCAAACAGCCATACATGCACCTACAGAAAAGAAAGCATGCTCCTCCAGAGTTTGACCCCACCCCAAGGCCTCCAAAAGCAAGAAACACACACCAAGACCAATGAACCATGTTGTATTGTGAAAGCAGCTATATATTATCAACACAAGATGTGAGAAAGATTAAACTGAAATTCCTCATTATTGAATGTAATACTGGATATATAATATATTGTTAAGGATTAGTAGTTAGAAAAGATGAAAACAAAGGAAAAAAAGTTAAAACAGAGTAATTAATGTTTTACAAGAAAAAAAGACATTCAGAGGGTATCATGCACATACACACAC
>NC_068981.1:37657530-37674023 GCF_001194135.2 Octopus bimaculoides
TGTAAAATATATATATGTAAAAAATATATATATATATATAAAACTGCAAGTCAATTCTAGTAGTTTTGTCCTTTATACATACACACACACACACATGTATGATTGTGTGTGTCTCTTTGTATTTGTGTATGTATGTGTGTTTGTATATATATAACAGAAAGACAAAACTACTGGAATTGACTCGTGCTTAAATTTATTCTGGAAAAGAAAGCAATAAAGAATTTTTGATAAAGTATATTAGACTTTTGTTGTTATATCTGTAACAGAATGACCAAAGAGGATGTTCGAGGAAGCAGCAGAACTAGTGAATTGTTCATGATTACTTCCTTATGCTCTAGGTTATCAAATGGAGATAGGCAGTGTAAGTGTTGATTCACATTTCCAAATGGTGTCTGCATTAGAGCAGAATATCATCAATAGAAATAGTGTCAGCACAACAAGCGAGGTGGCAAGATGGGTTATTTATTTATTCATTTGTATAGTGTTTTTTTTGCCTGATTTAAGAAAGATAATTGTTTTTGCAAAGCAATGAAGTAAATACAAATCATGGGTCATTTGATATCGCCACAAAGATTATGTCTCAAACTAATTGGTGAGGGAATAGCCTCTTTAGATGCATGCTGTTTTGCTCCTAATTTGTCTAATATCTCCAGGCTTAACAAACTGATACCAGTATTAGGCCAAAAGTGTAACTGCTATGTTGACTTTTCTCATAAGACTCTTTGGAACACAATATAAATTATACTTCGCAGTCAGATTTAAAGTTAGATAACATAAGTTGTTAATGTTTATCAATGGTGAAGATAGTAAATTGGCAAAATCGTTAGAGCAATGAACAAAATGCCTTATGGTATTTAGTTACAGCTCTTTACATTCTGAGTCAAAATCCTAATTTGTCTATCATCCTTCCAGGGTTTATAAAATATATTACCTGTCAAGAGGTTGATTTAATCAACTGTACTCTCTAAAATTTGTGCTCAATAAGTTCACTTCACAATCTTGTACCAATGTTAGAAATCAATACTAAACTGACAAAGCCATTGTTTCATATTTACAAAATTGATGCAATTTGGCCAAGGATATTATATAAGACATTTTTAGAAGAAACTTGGCTACTTATGTAAGCTGAAATAAACATAAGAGTAGGCAAGCTCCAGCTAAAAAAAAAATTAGTGTCACAGACAAATGCATAAATATATACCATTATCCAAATTTATGCATAACATAATAACAATGGGCCACAGAAATTAAACTGTTGCTATCACTTATAGCAAAGTTTTATGTAGGTACAAAACTATGAATTTGTAATGGAGAGATATAGTTTATTTGAGAAGAAAGGTTAGTGATTTAGGACACATTGGAAAATAAGGCACAAAACACTATGTCAAATAAAAGTCAGGAAGGTCATAGATGGGATACCTTTGATCAGAGCTAAATTAGGTTTCATCAACAATCCTCATCAAAACCTTTTGAGGATGATAATAACAGGCTTGGCTGTGTGGTTAAGAAGTTTACTTCACAACCATATGATTCTAGTTCAGTTTCACTGCATATTACCTTCTACAATAGACCAAGGGTGATCATCGCTTTGTGAAGAAAAATAGTAAGTTGCACTGAAGCTTGCCACATCTCTCTCTTTCTTTCTTTCTTTCTCTCTCTCTCTCTCTCTCGCTCTCTCTCTCTCTGTCTATATGTATGTATACGTGTATGTATAAATGTACACACACATATATTCATATATATGCATGTATGCATATGTACTCCAATAGTGGTGCGTGCCTCAGTATGGCCCCTGCTTATGGATGGAACAAGTAAAAGTAACATGCACGTTACTTTTAAATCTCAAATCTAGATAACACTATCTAAGCATTGTCCAACCTAATTAGGCTACCTATGAAGAAAACCAAACAATACCAAAATAAGTAATCCTCACAAACTGTGAATCAATGAGCACTTTACACTTACAAGAATGATGAATAACCCATAATAATGAGACTAGCATATAAGAAATTCACAATCTAGCACAGCGTGTTTTCCCATCATCAGCTACCCAGTTGGATATCACCTTGGTTTTGACACCTTGGCAGTACAATTCAATCTGGCAGTGTCCACAGCATTAAAAATATAAATGTTACCTGGGAATTCATTAGCTTATTACTACAAGTAGCAACATAAGAATAAACAAATAATGATATGTATGTATGTATGTATGTAGGGATGGATGGATGGAAGGATGGAAGCTTATGTTTATATATACATTCATACATATATCAATGTCAGAGTTAGCATAATTTAACATCCATTTCCCATACTGGCATGGGTTCGATGGTTTAACAGGATCCAATGAACCACAGTTCTGCATTCATCTCCTGTATCTATTTTGGCATTATTTCTATGGCTGGATATCCTTCCGAAGGCCAACCATGTTACAATGTGTTCTGGGTGCTCTATTCATGTGATAAGCACTATTGAGGTGATTTTGTAGCATGCAAGATAAGAAAATCAAATCAAAAAAAAAAGCCCCCTTGACTGAACTGGTGTACATTTGAGATAGAAGGAGATGGCTTTGTACCAGGTGTTGAGAAGTTGAAGTATGACAGAAGGAGAATCACAGACTTCTTGCTCAAGAAGAGATACATGTTTAACCTGCATTACATGAGGTGTGGATGCGGCTTACTGGAAAGAAGATTGAGATGGTAGTGGTAATGTAAACTCTCTGTTTGTCCATTTGTCTGGCTGCCTGTCTATTTGTCTGTCTGTCTGTTTACCTATCTATCTATCTATCTATCTATCTATCTATCTATCTATCTAATGTTTTAACTGAGGAGGGCCTTACATAATAGATGCATTTCCTATTATATATTATGCAGATCTGAAATTATGCAGATCTGAAATGTATGTAGTAAATGATTTCAAAATATCACTACTTGGTTTGACTTCTTTATTACAACATATATAAACATATATGCATACATAAATATGGGTGTGTGTATAGTGATAGATACATGTCAATACAGATATAGACATATTCACATGTATAGACATATGTGTGTGTGTTTGAATGAGTATGCATGCATATTTGCGTTTGTTGCTCACCACTTGACAACTGGTATTAATTTGTTTACATGCCCATAATTTAGCAGTTAAACAAAATGAAAGTGAGAGAATAAGTACAAGTCTTAAAATTAAATAGTGGAATCAATTTATTTGACTAAATCCTTTGATGTGTTGCCCAAGCATGGCCACAATTCAAACAAGTATAGTATTGCATATATAATAAATCATGATAGATTTGGTTATTATTATCATAATTACGATTAGCAGAGAGCCATGGACATGTTGATGTTGGGAATCTTACTAAAAGATCACATCCAGATTGAGGAGATCAGGAAAAGAACTGGAGAGAAGGATATCATTGCAGAATATCACCACACCACAAAGCCGGTCATGCTGCAAGGTTCACAGACAATTGGTAGACCCATACAGTTGTTGAGCATTACCCACATAAATGGAAGAGAGCACTCAGAAGAAAGCTGTTTGGAACAACATGGAGGAGAATGGTGAGAGCACAAGGGGCTTGGAGAAAATGTTGTGGCCAGTGGAGCCGACTCAGTATCAGACAGCCTGGCTGATCCAAGAGATTCAGTTGAATTATGATAAGAACAAACAAGAATATATTAGAGGTGTAATAAAATTACACACAACTAAACAAAATATTTCAATGGCTTTTAATTTCATATAGATTACTTCAAATGCTAATTTGAAATGTCATGGATATGCAGTATTTTATTTGGTTTGGGCATCAGGAATTCAAATAGTCTTGTAAATCTAAAATATTACGACAAAAGTTTGTCATACTTCTTAAATATAAGCTTTTCAATTAGAGATTTGTGGTTTTTATCTGTTATCTTAAACTTAGTGACAGAACAACGACAATATGGTTTAGCAGATGAGGAACTGAATGAGCAGCTCATAAACTTTTAAAATTCAAGTCCTGTTCTAATACATTTTTTAGCATGTAGTTTTATAAAATACTTACCCTTGGCATGGCTGGATGGTTAACAAATTTTGCTTCACAACAATGTGATTTGGGTTTCAGTTGCATCTCACAGTGTGATGTCTTTCATCATAGCCCTCTGTTCACCAATGCCTTGTGAGTAAATTTGGTATAGTAAAAAACCAATACTATACACATACCCACACACACAAAACACAACGCAACACACATAATGTGTGTGTGTATGTGTGTCTTCTAGTGTGTGTGTGTGTGTCTGCTAGTGTGTGTGTGTGTGTCTGCTAGTGTGTGTGTGTGTGTGTCTGCTAGTGTGTGTGTGTGTGTCTGCTAGTGTGTGTGTGTGTGTATTTGTTTGTATGTACGGGTGTGTGTGTGTATGTGTACCTTTCCCTTGTCTCAATATTTGCATACTGATTGTAAACTAAGTCATTGTTCATCGAAGCAAAATCATTTGGACAGAAAAAATAAGAATTCTGTAGATGAGGTCAGAACAGTACTAGAGGAGTATTTTTCATCATGGACTAGTGGATTTTGGAAGAGGAGCCTTGCAAGTCTACAAGACAGATGGAAGAGCATTGTTGAAAATCAAGGAGTGTATATTTTAGATTTAAAAAGAACTTTATTTATCTTAATTTTGAAAAATAAAAGAAGTATAAAAAACCCACATTATTTATGAGATGACCCAATGTGTGTGTGTGTGTATGTAAGATTTATTTTTAGTTTTATTCTAACACATTCACTCACAAGATTTTGCTCAATAGTCTCAGGTTATACTAAATACTTGCCCACGTTACCTTGCAGTAGTATTGAACCTGAAACCACATGATTATGAAGCAAATTTCTTAACTTCACAGCAATGCCTGTGTCTTGAAGGTTAAATTATAAATATAGCTGGGGTTCTGAAAATTAAACATTGAGTTGTAAAACTTTTAATTATTGAAGTAATTAACTGATAAACACATTCAAGGTATTTAAAACCTACAAAAACAAATAGAAAATAATTACTGATCATGGTTATGTAAGGAGAGATAGTGTTAAGACTTTTGAAAATTTTAAATACTTCCATTGAGAATGAATGAAATGACGGAATTTACAAATCCCAGGTTGTATTATACATTAAAAGGCAAACTTGAACATTGCTTTATAGCAGAAATAGGATACGTTTGCAAGAGAGTAAAACAGTTTATAAATAATGCAGAAATATCAAAATACCTAGAAAGACAGTAGAAATGTATTACTTTATGTCCCTGACACATAAATATTACCAATGCTCAACTAGAAACACAGAGATTATATGCAGAATATATGAAAATATCCCTAGTTTATTGACAAAGTTTCTAAATTAAGAAGTTCCAAGTAATCTCCTTAAAGCATCAAAATGACAGTGAGAAATTATATTTTAGCATGTACTAGCATGTCACAGTCATAACTTCCATGATATTAGTCTTACAGCCAATCGTGTCATCTTTTGGTTGCTTGGAATTATTATTCTTCAGAGCGTTGTTATGGAAATAGATGAAAATATCAGATGAATACTGGAAAGACAAAGTATGAAAGAGAAAGGGTGGGAATTATTATGAGTCAGCATTGTTGATGGCATCAGTAAACCCTGCTGTCACGGAAATAACTCTGGAAGAGTTAAACAAATAACTAGGGATGAGCTTATTTTATGGCATTCAATTTACAGCCATGAATGGTGTGACGAATGATACATCAGAGATATTATAGGTTGTGGTCGGTCACATTGTTCTCTCACAAATCATTTAACATTCAAGTAAAGAACCTTAATTAAGAAGGATTAATATTTGGATTCCTCGAAGAATAGAAACTATGTATTTATCTTCCTATTTTGCATTTTATTATTATCACAGGGATGGACATTAAACTAAAAGGCAAAGTAGAAATATGTGCTATTAAATAGTCTGCAATGTACACACAAGCTTGAAATATTTGCAAACTGATTCAACAACTGAAATTTGGGGAGCAAATATGCTTATTTGCATTCCACATTATTCACTGTGTCTGATCTGTGAAGTTAACTAAATCATTTTGTCATTCCCTGAATAAATTCACTTCTCTTCTATTAAATAGCAAGAATATTGATATTCTCATTTCTGTAATACAGAGAGAATGGGTGGGAGAATGAGAGTGAAAAACAAAGAGAAATATAAGAAGAGATTTATTCAAAAATACTATGTTTGCATTCCTGAACAAAAGTTGAAATTTTTTCATTATTTATTTTCATGTGTAGGTATGTAGATTTTTTTTATATTAGTGTATACTTTTTGTAACAGTATATGCCTATAAATGTAACAGTGTGTGCACATTTGATTATAAAAAAGATGTTTGCATGTGAATAAAAAGTTGTGTATGTATTTGTGTGTGTGTGTATATATATATATATATATATATATATATATATATATATATGAAGAAATGCGAGTGAGAATGTTTTTAAGTATGTATTTATATTTTTGAATATGAATTTGTGTGTGTGTGTGTGAGCATGTATCCAGCCATCTATAATGGTGCATGTTTGTGTTTGTGAACGAGTCTTTTTATCTAATTGTTGTCATAGACTTTATTTTCTCCGTCTCCACAAGCAGAAATGTCAGAAAGAAAACCATCCAGTATTGAAGCCAAACATAACCTAAGAAAACATGTATTTTATTTAAGTTATATCAGTTTGCATTTCCAGCAAGTAACATTCTCTGAAAGAATGTAATTAATGTGTCATCCTTGAGCAGCATGGAATGCAGTCTAGACAGTGGAACAAACACCATCACACCCTATTTTTCACAAGATAAATCACTGTATGTCAGAGAGCACAGTGTAGTTCTCAACCAGGCAGAGAAGCATGATATATCCGTCCAGATTGCTGGGATCTGTGAGTTGCACTGAGACCTTTTGACAATCTACCAACATGTCATAAGTCTGTTCAAGCAGATCTAAGAAGACTATACAACAGCAACAAGAACATAATGTCTTCTGCTAGTCAATTTATTAAATGTTTCTGAAGAAACCTGCTGTGCAACAAGACGTGAGGTATATTTGATTTTTTTCCCTAAAACATAATATTAATTAATCATTTTTTTCTTTATTCATAGTTAGTGTCAGAGTCAAAGCACAGTCGAGTGACATATTTTGTAGAATGCCAGACAAAATGATTTGGGGTATTTTGTTAATTCTCTTTACAGTGTCATTCTTTGATTGCTCGTAGAAATAAGTACCATTTATGCTTGATTTATTTACATACTATGGATTTGTGCCAAATTTTGAAATTCTTATTATCAAGACCTTCTGAGCTGGAAGAATTGTTTGAGCATCAAAAAAAATACCTTGCAGTATTTATTCTGGTTCTTTGTGTTTTGAATTCTAACACTACTGAGCTCAACATGGCTATCATTCATTCAGGGTTGACAAGATGAAATGCCAATCAAGTACTGGGTTAAAGGCATAGACTAACTCCTCCCCTTAAATTTGCTAGCCTTGTGCCTAAATTAGAAATAATTATTAACAAAGCCTTCTATCACATCTTGGCATAGTGACTCAAAGATGTGACTGAGATATGTTGAAAAACACTGCTGCTACAAATAGAAAATTATGAGTAATTAATTAATTAATTAATTAATTAATTAGCTAATAATGGATGGATTTAATAATAAGCAAACAAAAACTAAGCATCTGCTCAAAGAAGAAAATCTCTTTTTTTTAATAAAATGTTTGAGGTCAGATTTCTTGCAACTAATCACTTGTTCATTTTAATGTCTGATTTTCTATAACAGTATCGCTTAAACAGGGAAAATTGTAAGGAGTGTGCAATAGAAGGTGATGAGAATGGCTCTTTAGTACATCACATGGTCTATACAATAAATATAAAATGAATAGTACATGTAAGTACCTGAGAGAAAAAGCAGACACAGCTGAGTAGACTGGTTAAGAGAAGATTTATTGATATGTAAACTTGTGTGTCTGTGTGTGTGCATGTATATAGAATAATAGACAGGCCGTCTTGAGAATAAAATGTATGTGTGCGTGTAAGCATAGATGTATGCACGTGTGAAGAACATATAAGAATGGCAAGAAGGAAGACAGTGAAAGAGTCTATAGCCATCGAAGTGAGAAGTTCATAGACACAGGAATGAGAATACCAGTTGGTAGTCAATTGTACATGATAGTTGAAATACTGTATCAAGAAGTTGCAGCCATGATGCTGAGCCAGTTGTAGGTACATGTTGTGTGTGAAGTCGTAGCTGTGATGCTGCTGCCTGGGTCACTTGATATAGGAGTTCTTACAGAGTGTGTATTTATTCACTGTTGATCCATGGTGAAGTAATTCAGAAACAGAGAAGTGTTGGAACCTGGGCGAGCTGCTGGCTGAGCTGTGTATATAGAGAGATGATGTTGACGATGTTGAAAACATGACGGTCGCATTGAGACTGATGTAATACTGTTGAACGAAGTTGGTAAGTCTCAACGTGGCTGTTGTGGTGTCATCGCTGGAACTGGCTGTGGTCAGTGGCTAGACCTTATAAGGTCTAGAACTGAAAGAACTCGAAAGGGGGAGAAGGTGAGTTTTTATAAGGAGCTGTTGGCTCAAACATGGGTTGAGAATAGGCTGTCTCACATGATTTTATTTATAGGCTCCGATTGGTTATATGCAGCATATTGGCACGACAGAGTAAGAGACAAATTGTGCCAAGATCAACCAATCAAAGTAGTGGACACAACAGGGTCCAAATAGCAGCCAAAGGCTAGCTGTTACCTGCTACATTCGAATATATAATAAAGGGGAGAGAGGAATTTCACTCATATTTGAGGCAGATTTTTGAAATTTGGTGTTCTTCCTGTCACCAATCCTTATCAGTTTTCAAATGAAAGAATTCTTTTCTGTATTTCAAGGGTATTCTAAAGCACAGACGTTGTGAAATATTTTTTGATTGGCAATGTCAATAGGCATAGCCAACTGGATACCATCCACAACCGGTGGCACCAACACTTGAAGTTGAGTTGCAAGCAGTGACATCATCTACAGCTGTAGTTCAATGTAGATTGTATAGGTACAGGAGTGGCTGTGTGGTAAGTAATTTGATTACCAACCACATGGTTCTGGGTTCAGTCCCACTGCATAGCACCTTGGGCAAGTGTCTTCTACTATAGCTTCAAGCCAGCCAAAGTCTTGTGAGGGGATTTGGTACACAGAAACTGAAAGAAGCTTGTCGTATATATGTATATATATGTGTGTGTGTGTGTGTGTGCGTGTGCGTGTGTGTGCGTGTGTGTGTGTGTGTGTGTGTTTGTGTGTTTGTACCCCCACCATCACTTGACAACCAATGCTTGTGTATTTATGTCTCTGTAACTTAGCAGCTTGGCAAAAGAGACCGATAGAATAAGTACTAGGCTTACAAAGAATAAGTTCTGGGGTCAATTTGTTTGACTAAAGGTGGTGCTCCAGCATGTCCACAGTCAAGTGACTGAAACAAATAAAAGAACAAAAGAATAAAAGAATTCAGACAGACAGACAGACAGACAGACAGACGGACACACACACACACACACACACGCACACACACACACAAGGCTTTTCTTTTTCTATTTATGTCAGCCAAATTCCCTTGCAAAGCATTGGTCAGCTCAATAGCAGAACACAGTTGTCCATGGTATCATGCGGCAGAATTAAACCTGAAGCTATGTAATTGAGGAGTGAATTTCTTAACCACATAGCCATGCAAAAGAAATAAAGAGGCTTTGATAAGTTGAATACTTTTTTCATTCCTGCTACAGAATTATGAAAATGGACCCTAGGTGAAAGGTACATAAAGACTGCCTTGATGTATTTGATATGGTGTATAATACATGAAAACTTCAAAATATAAAACTTCTTAAAGGTAATAAATGGATGGATATTTTTGTGATATTCCATAGTCATTTGAACTGAATCCAGCATAAACACACTGTCTCTAGTCTGCATCATTTTCACCATTCCCATGGAGTAACTAGATGAATATGATGATAATACTGCTGCTACTGCTGCTGCTCTTGCTGATGATGATGATAATAGTGATGATGATGATGATGATGATGGTGATGATATATCGTCAGTTATGAAGCAACACATGCACCCACACATATTTGCATGTATATATATGTATACTAATGTATGTGTATTTGAGTGTGTATGATGTAGGATTATGCACAAATTCATAAATAAGCTGCCAGAATGGAAGGTTATGAGGCCCAAATGGCATTTCTTTCCACAGATGAATGACCATTAGTTGCTGTGAAATGATGGAAAAATTTCTTTACCCTGAAAAGGGATGCTTATTTCGTCTTTATATTCTAAGCATGTCTATTGATGAGGCTTGTCAATTCATGCTGAACCAACCAAATATATATGAAACATCTGCAACTTAGATATTAACAAGTGATAAATACTGCCAGAGGCTGTCTGAAAATGATTGCATGAGACAGCAAAATACATCACCAGGCAAGGGTGGATGTTGTGATTCTAGGAGACAGGAACTACATTTGGGAGTGGCATATATGAACAGCAGAAACGTGTGTAGTGAGGATCATAATTACATCTTAATGTTTATTTATTGTATTTTTTATTTTATATATCAACACACACACACACGCACACATGTACACACATATACATATATATTACAACAACACACAAAAATCTACATATGCACACACACACACACACATGTATATGTGCATAAATGTAAACAAGTGTATGTATGTGTATGAGACTCTGTGTATGTGTATGTATGTATGTCATGCATGCATGTGTGTACATGTGTACTTTTTTGTTTATTTTGGTACTTATTTTCTTTTCTACCCCTTTAATTGCCTATTAGCAACCATCTTTCTGTCCAACTGAATTTACAAGTAGAAATGCATTGCTGTTTTGAAGCATGTATGTGACTGAAGCAAATGGTATTACCATCACTTAGGATGCTGGCATTGTCTCCATCTATTCATCAACTGAATATACACATGCACGTACACACACACACATGTATATATGTATGTATGCATGTATATACATGCACACGCGCACACACACACAGATATATGTATACATAACACACACATATATGTGAATGCATTCTTCTTTTTAAAGATTATGGGTATCTGAATGACTGAGAAGCATAGAGAAGAACTTTATCATAGTAAAAGTAAGTAAACTAGTCTTTGTTTCTTGGGCAGAAATGACATTTTAGACCAATAAATAAAGAATCCTCAGCTACTGAGATATAACTGAACTTTTAGATGAAGTTACATATGATTTAATCTGTGCATGTATGTATGTGTCAGTTTTAGCAAACGTGTATGTGCGTGTGTCTGTTTTAGCAATTCTGTCCTGCTGGATAGTCTACTTTTTATCCTCAGCCCTTAAATAATAAGCAATGGTATTGTATCTTCTTTAAGAGTACCATGCTCCCTGAATAGCATTTTAACTCACCTATCTAAATATCTATGATACTTTTAAGAATAGATTTTATTTTTCAAATTAATTGTATAAATAGTTTTAACTGAATTTTACTCTGTCTAGCGTCAACATGTCCTTTTGAAACAGTATATATTTTCATAAATACAATTTAGTATAACTTCATTTGAACATCTCAGATTTGAGCCAACTGAATGATTTTCTGCAAAATATGAAGACAGGGGGATGTTAAAAAAAGGGAAACACAATTTGTAGTAATCTTGCTTTTTCTGAATAGAATAACGATGTAAAACACATGAAATGGGGAATCTAAAATGGGGTATACATTTTCATGATGGATAGTTATCTTATTTCTCATGATGCTTAGTAGCATCAACATATTAATTCTTAATTGAGTAGTAACTTAAAATTATGAGGTTTTTGCATTTTCTGAAGTTTAGAGTATTTAGATATATTTTTATGTCAAAATCTGCATTTTAACCTACATGTTTGATATAAAATTAGTTAAGTCAGGCCACTCCTGCATCCAGTATATGCTGCATAATGTTTATTTTGAGATCTTTTATAACATCAATGTCATGTAATTATTGTAGGCTTTGACTTTGTGTGCCAGTGTAGAATGCTGTAAGTTGTCTAAAGAAGACAAAGGTAAAATTCCATGCAAAGATTTAGATCAGCAAAGGCAAAGATTAAATTACTAGATAAGCAAAATATGTCAAATTAAGACCTGAAAGTATGACATGATGTTTTACCCAAGTCTAATCCAAACAGATTGCTAAGAAGAATAAAATGTAATGAAAATTTTATTTTAAACGGATGTGAATTTTTGGGAAAATGGTAAAAAAATTATCAAATTTGTAAAGGAACAATAATTCTAATTAAAAATTCTTAAAAATATAAAAGGCGAATAAAAGGTTTACACATTCAAATTTTAAAATTGATAAAATAAATTTTTCACATAGAAATTATATATGTATAGAATACAAAGAAATGCAATTGTTAGTGTCAAAGTTTGTAGTCGGTAGATCATTAGTTCAGAATATAGGGATGATATGAGAAGTAAGGGGAGTAAATCAATATATGAAATATGTGATCTTCAAAAGGAAATATTGTGTATGATGTAGGTAATTAGAGCTCGGTAGCCTGCAGTAAGAAATAAGATGTAAAGAGAAGAATGGAAGAGACAGTATGAGCAGAAGGATATCAAAATGGAGGGCGAATAGGCATAGAAATATTAGAAAATTTTTAGAAATATAAAGTGTAAAGCATCAAGAGAAAAGGACAGATTATAAATGAAAAGAAATTTTAAGGAAAAGTTTGGATGAGTGAAAGCAAAATGAAAGGAATAAATAGAAGAATAGATAATTTCAAAGAAGAAACAAAAGAGAAGAAAAGAAACATTGTTTGAAAGAATGAAAGAAGGTAAAATAGTTGAATGATGTATTAAAGATAGAAAATAAGGAAGAAGTAGTTTATCACAAGACATGAACTAAAAGAAACTCAAGCAAGAAATAAGGAACAGGTTAAAGGTAGTGTGGTAAAGGAAGGTAAGATGGTGGAACAGAAAAGATTGGGAGAATAAGGGATGAATAAGTAAGTATATTGGGCTAAGAATGACAGCCAAATTATACAAATGAAGCAATAACTGAAAGAGTTTAAAGAAGGGACTGGGGAAGCTGAATGAGGAATGTCATAAGAAAAGTAAAGGTACTTGTCAAGAAACAAATGGTGTAGTAAGAGCTAAAAGAAAATACATGACATTACGCTTATAAAAGTTGAATATAAATGTTTCTAAAAAACGATAAAATTGAAAAGTGGGGCTTCTGTTTGTGTGGAGAATGAATAGTTAAATATAATAAAAGTAAAAGAATGCTTGCATTTAAAAAAAAATGCAAATGCATAAAAAAACAGGCTGAAGCAGAAAGTAAATTATAAATTCAATAAAAGGTAGGATACATAGCTGTTGTTGCTGTTGTTGCTGTTGTTGTTGTTGGTGGTGGTAATGGTGGTGGCAGTAGTGATGGTAGTGTTGGATTGTTTACATAAAAATGCTTTTGTATAAAATGATTGATAAGTAATGAGAATACGATTTGTGTGCAAAGAAAACATTTTTATGTGAAGGAATATTTAGTTGTAAGGAAACTATTTGCATATAAATAGGAAAAATCAGTTGCAAGACAAACATTTGGGTATAAAGAAGCTTTGTTGTAGGAACAAACATTTAGATGAAGTGAAGAAATCAGACCATAAATATATGAAAGACTAAAAATTATTTGGAAAATGATATTGTTATAAGTAACATTTTTGTTATTTAGAGAATATACTTTAACAGAACTCTAATATGTCAGCACTTACCTTATCTCATATAAAAAAAAAGTTATTTGGATGAATGATTAACCACTTTATCAGTAAAGAGCTGAACCATGATCTACACTGAGATCCATATTATGGAAGTTTTCTCATGATTCCTTTGTAAATGATTGTGGATTTAATATTGAGTATTAGAGTATTTGTAAGGATTTCAGAATCTTGCCAATTCATAAACCACGCAATATTAGTAATCTACTAATTATTGCCTGGTTGCCAACCTTGTGCTATTAAGTTAATGTGTTTGTGTGTATACACATACTTGTTTACATTTTAATAAGTAACCTTCCTTGACTGTCATCAGAAGTTTTGGGGAGAGGTAAGAGCATATTGATGAATTGTCAAATAAATGAAACTTGTTAGTTTGATTCTCATTCTTAGCTGCAGGATAGGCCCTTGTAGGCCTCATTTTACAGCAAAATTAAATCCATAGAGATATGAGTCCTATATAGTTATTCATAACTCATACTGTATTGCTACTGTAGCAATTATCATCTCTACTGTCAACCTTATATTAATTGTGCATAATAGAATAAAAGATTAAGTAGGGCAAAACTTCTGGTTGTATTTGTTCCTGTTCTATGGTCTCTGAGTTCAAATCCATTCGAATTCAACTCCATCTATTCTGGGTCAATAAAATTAAATTGAATCAAGGCCAGGGTTGTATCAAACAAGAAATCTTATTCCCAGCTCTTTATGTTCTGTGTTCTTGGATAGTAGACTTAAATCACCATCTGGTTTAACTCCACAACCTGGTCCTTGGGTGTCTTTTAGCGAAGTCTGTTCTGTTGGGGGAGAGATGAGAGTATGCTGATGAATTGTTCAATGAATGAAACTTGTTTTAGATTTGAGGGAGCTTCTTCCTTTCTTTTCCTCTGTCTCAGAGGCCCTGAAAACCAAGAGGATCATTGAGGCTACTCTTTCAACCTGATTATGTTTTTAAGTAAAGTAAACAAAACATGTTTATGCTTTAGTTTGGGATGAGGAGGTGAGTGAAACCTGATGAATTGCTAAGTAACAATGAAACTTGTCAGGTTTGATCATCAAAAAGCTCTCTCATGGGTCTCAATTTCATGGTAATGCTAAAGGGGCTGTCAAAAATTGTAGAGCACTGATATATGTGAAGTTTGTTAGGTCAAGTTTGTTAAGCTACTTAGTAGAACTTGGTTGCATTCATTTACACAGTTCAAATTCCATTGGAATAGAAAAGTATACTAGAATTATATGGAGGGGCAATTCAACTGACAACACATGAATTTTAGCATTGCAAGAAATCCTTATGCTATTTCTACTACAACTATAACTCTTCCTTCTCCTTTGACTACAAATACTATTATTACTATAACCCCTTCCCTATCACCATTGTTAACACCACTACTACTGATGATGATGAGGAGGAGGAGGACGTCGAGGACAACGACGACGATGATGATAATGGTGATTTATTTTATAGGCATCTTTATCATTATCTTTTTTATACTTAGTAATTATATTAACAATTCTTATTTCCTGTATCAGCTTGTTTTCATGACAAGAGAAATTAGACATTTCTACTTCTATGTCTCTGGTAACAGGATGCCACAGTATTTCCTCATATTTCATCTTATCAAAACCAATTTCTAGACAAGATTGAGAATATAGAAGTTAATTTTGTTGTCTTCTTTTCATCAAACAGTTGGTGTGTTCCTTATTTAAGATATTTTCTTACCTAATATATACATATAAAAGTAATTTCTATGTAGCACTAAAGGTACACATTCAGATTTATACTTGATAAATTTAATAAATATTTACTAATTATGTAAATTACATCCAGACAATCCAGCTGATGCTTTCATGAAACCTTCAAGCAAATTTCTATTAAAGTAGAGTTTCACAGCATGGTTGACCAAGTCAAATCTGAATTTCGAAAAATTATTAGCATTGACCTCTCTAAAGGCATTCAATAGACTTAACAGAAACCATTAATGCCAAGCCCCTCACAGATATTCCTGAACTCAGAAAAATCCATTACTGCTAAACCTTTCAAATAAACTACTGAAGTATACAGGACGACCCATTCCATCTTTGAAAGAAAGTGAATTGAAACTTTCTGTCAATAGAATATCATGAAATAGTCAAAGCCTCTCAAACAAATTCACTTGCCAGTACATAAAATATATTGAAATCCTTCACTGTGTATTCTTACACATACTCGTCAATGCATTCACATCTACATAGATTTTTGGATTCTACATGTTATTTGGATCTGTGTGGTTGAAAAGCTTGCTTTGCAAACCATATGGTTTTAAGTTTGATCTCCTTACATGATATCATTTGAAAGTGTCTTTTACTCTCGCCTCAGGCTGACCAAAGCCTTGATAATGGATATAGTAGATGGAAATTGAAAGAAGTCCAACATGTATATATTTATGTGTGTGTGTGTGTGTGTGTGTGTCTCTCTCTCTCTCTCTCTCTACACACACACAACTGGTACTCCGTTTATTACAACAATGAGGGTTCCAGGTGATCCAACATGACACAGAATGAAACAAGGCTGGCCTTTTGAAATACAAATACTACTCATTTTTGCCAGCTGAGTGGACTGGAGCAATGTGAAGTAAAGTGTCTTGCATATAGGCACAATACACCACCAGGAATATACATACATAT
>NC_068981.1:37674171-37679438 GCF_001194135.2 Octopus bimaculoides
ATATATATATATATATATATACATATGTGTGTGTGGTACTGGTGCCACATAAGAAGCACTGGTGAAGGTGCCATGTAAAAAGCACCCAATACACTCTGTTAAGTATCTGACATTAGGAAGGGCATCCAGCTGTCGTAACTAAGTACCAAAACAGACTATAAAACACGGTGTGATCCCTGGCCTTGTCAGTTTCTGTCAAGCTGTCCAACCCATACCAGCATAGAGAACAGATGTAAAATGATGATGATGATGATGATGATGATGATGATATATTTATAATATATCTCCATTCATTCATTCATTCATTTATTCAACTGTCTTTTTCCGATACATTTCAGGTAAGATTTTACAGCTAGTTCCAGTGTGTATTCAAGCAAAGTTTGAGTTATCCTTCTCAGATCACCAAGGAGTTAAAACTATGATTTGAACCTATAACAACTACTGACACGTAGTTAATCCAACTAATCAGATTTTTTCAGGACTTTATCATCTTAAGTTGACAGCAATATTAGTCTTACAAACTCATTTTGAATCACAATACTCAACATTTGTTTGTCTTTCATAAATGGACATTGTCTTACATACAAATGAATCATTAAAAATAAATCAGTTTCATAAGAAATGTTAGTACAATATACTATATACGATTACATTTTCTTTCAAATATTCAGCACAAAATTTTAATTTTCCTATGAACTAAGATACAAAATTTAAGCTGTCTCTTCTGAAAATGTCAAATTCAATTTATTTGACGAGTGAAAGAAAAAAGCAGAGGTTCAAAGCAAATAACAAGTCCTGCTATTTTAATATTTCTAAAACCTGCATCTAAAAGTGCTCAAAGATAATATCCAGTGATATCGGTTTGTAAAATGTTTCATAAATTTATCCCAGTGAAACTAAGTAAAATGTTTTTGGAAACTTGAGATTCTACCTTTATCTCCTAAGTTAATGTTAATGATCCATTCTTGTATAGTTGACTTTGAGGTATAACAACTATGGATGTATACTAAGCAAACTGTAGTTATATTTCTGTTTGCTGATCAGCAGTGGATCATAAAGGTAAGTTCTTAGGCGGATGATATTGTTGACGCTCTTTAAGATAAAGGATTACATATTACAGGTAGCTATGAAACATTGCTAAATACAAGAGAGATTCACACTATTTATTCATAACGAATTCTAATATTGATACAGGGTAACAAATTTGGGGACATGCATAATCAATTAAATCAACCCCAATACTTGACCAGTATTTTATTTTATTGACCACTAGGATGAAAGATAAAGTTGATCTTTGCAGTATTTGAACTTAGGATATAAAGGGCTGTGACTAAATATTCACAGCAATTTATCCAATGCTCTACCTTCATGCTGTAAATCATCAAATGACAAGTTAACATCCCAGTTAATTTGATTCTCCTGAATTTATTTATCTTTTTACTGCCTCGTTATCTACTCTACTGCAAATCAATGAACCATGAAATGTTCAAGAGATTACCTAATGAACAGCTCAGTGTCAATGATGGATTAGGAATTCATTACTCTTCAAATGAAATGCTAATGCATCAATTACTCTGGTTTTACATACCATCACCAAAAGCCTGAGAAAATTGAACACCTATACCTTAGTGTATGAGATCTAAAATATCTTAGTTTTAATCCTTTAATTTGTACATGGTGAGATAATTTGTGATTAGGACAATGTTTACTGCAATCATTTATTCAAGACTTAATAGTGTTGGTGATGTTATTGGTGTTGTTTAATTCCAAGATTTGCCTTTATTGACCAGATCTATTGTCCATGCACTTTCAGCTTTATATTCTTTTGGTGAAAATATAGGATTACATTATCTCTGTTTTACTGATAATGAGATTGTGAAGTGTGACTTGAAGGACATTTGGTTGTTACCTCTAGATGGTGGAGTGGCCATGTAGAGTCTTTTTTCTGAAATAATTGTAACAATTACAATAGCTTTAGCATGGGATTACATTTTTTTTCGTGTTCATTGCCCTAATCATTAATGTTAGATATTTTTTTCTTTCTGCTTATGGAAGAGTGACATACCATCAACAAAGATTTCAAAAATATAGCAAAGAAACCAGTCAGTGAGATCCTCATCTCAAGCTTCCAAAATGCCTTGGTAGAGTCACTGCAGTACAGTGAGCAATGAAACAAGAGTACTATTAATACACCAGTACACTGATAGTAATTGTTGAGCTGTCAGTCTTGTAGCATTATGGTAGAAACGTTGGCATGCTGGGTGAAATGCTTAGCTGTATTTCGTCTGTCTTTATATCCTGAGTTCAAATTCCGCCGAGGTCAACTTTGCCTTTCATCCTTTTGGGGTCGATAAATTAAGTACCAGTTGCATACTGGGGTCGACCTAATCGACTGGCCCCTCCCCCAGAATTTCGAGTCTTGTGCCTGGAGTAGAAAATGTATATACACTGTGAAGCAGAGAGCTGGCAAATTTGCTAGGCTGTCAGACAAAATGTCTTGAGGTATTTATGTTCTGAGTTCAATTCAAACTGAGGTTAATTTTGTCTCTCATCCTTCCTGGAATCAATGACATAAGCTACTATCCCACCCCTTGAATCTGCTGTCTTGTATCTAAATCAGAAGCAGTTATGTATATAAACTGTGACTAGGCACATAGTTGTTTACATTTTTACAAGTCATGTTAAGCAATTATTTCTTTAGTAGTTAAGAAATTATGAATACCTCAATAATCATAGAAATTGGATGTGGCCATGTGATGAGAAGTTTGTTTCCAAATCACATGGTTCTGGGTTCAGTCTTATTGTGTGGCACCTTGGGCAAGTGTCTTCTACTATAGCCTCGCACTAACCAAAGCCTTGTGAATGGATTTGGTAGACAGAAACTGAAAGATGCCCTTCATATATCTATATGTGTGTGTGTATGTTCATGTTGGTGTGTGCCTGTATGCATGCATGTATGTGTCCCGCCACTACTTGACAATCAGTGTTAGTGTGTTTACATCCCCATAACTTAGTGGTTCAGCAAAAGAGAACGATAGAGTAAATACTAGGCTTTACTAAAAACAATAAGTTCTGGGGTTGATTCATTTGACTAAAATTCTTCAAGGCAGTGCCACAGCATGACTGTAGTCCAATAATTGAAACAAATAAAGATAAAAAATATATTAAAATTAGCTTATTAGTTTAAAATATGATTCTCATTAACTCGTGCTTTCATATAAAAAATGTTTACCAGAGAAAGAAACCTGATATAATTTAAGAAGTCTTACTATCCTTGTATTTAATGTGAACCATTAATTAATTTTTTGTCTTCATGCATAATTTTTACATTAATTTCAGAAACTAAGAGTGTTTTAAGATTATATTAATAGGTAGTATAAAAAATTTATGTGGCTGAAATTATCCATTTATACTTTCAAAATGTGTAGATTCAGTCAGTGAATTCTAGGGCTAGAAAAAATGTTTCTTATGAAGGTCATAAACAATATAAAGGAAAAAATTCAAAAGTACAATAAATATTGTCCATATAAATCAATACATCATAAGTAATGAATAATCTATTAATTTCAATAACAACAAATATATTCTAACAGAATATTTTACAAGAATTTCATTTGGATTGGCAGCTTGTTAGTTTAAATTTAAACCAAATAAAAACCAATCTTTGATAAGAAGAATATAAGGCAGTCTGACTTGTCTTAGAAAAGGAGACAATGAAATATAAAAGGTGTAATTTAGGATGACAATGTGGCTAATGTAGTATGACTAGTATCAAAAGAGTGGGTGTTAGAATGGCTGACTTCTCTTGTCTGAAATCTAAAGCTTCAAATAATCAGTAATTGAAGGTGACAATGTCTGTAAAAATCGGTTATCGTTTTGTGTTGTTTTTTGTTTTTATATAGAAAAATAAAAGACTTTTGCATATTTTTGTTCAGGTTCTTTGATTGAAATATTCATTAAAGCACTTGCATAATGTTTCTGATTAAATGGTAAAGAATTTGGGTATTCTTTGGGATGAATGTATAATCTCACTAATGAAATTTAAGAAAAAAAAATGTTTCTATTCTTTTGAAAAATATGACAAGCAATCAATGTATTTGTGAGCAAATTGAAATCTCAGAATCTTTAGACATTAAGAAAATTTTATGGTTTGAGAAGAAAAGAAATAAATAGAAACTTTTGTTTTATTATACAAAGACTATATAGAAGTCTATTCACACGTCCATTGATAACATTAGAAAAATGCTGTAAAATACATACAAACACAGGAACTGTTTAATATTTCATTGTCTATTGCAATATAATATGAAAACTTAGCCAGATATTTATATAAATATATATGTAAACCTGTTTCATAAATTAAAATTTCAGTGTGGTCACAAACTTCATTAAACTTGTCCCTTTAAGATGCTACAAG
This sequence comes from Octopus bimaculoides, assembly GCF_001194135.2. Lineage (NCBI taxonomy): Eukaryota > Metazoa > Mollusca > Cephalopoda > Octopoda > Octopodidae > Octopus > Octopus bimaculoides. The sequence continues at coordinate 37,678,589 of NC_068981.1, forward strand.
AAACGTTTCATGTTGTACTGAAAGCTTTGAAGATTTCTTATGATCACCAAATGCTTTAAGTGAGGCTAAGCTATGTAAATTAACATGCTTATAGTCCTTATTTTAAGATATACATATCCATTACAATCCATTTTTCTGTACAGGTTGTATTATAACTTTAGGTTAGATAAATTTAATCTTGGTACTTTAAACGTTGTAACAAGGAGCATATACCAATCCTATTTCAAGAAAGAATGAAGCAGCTGTGGAAAGCATCCAGCTGTAAAACTCCCAGGATTCAAAAATGCATTTTAGTTCTAATTTAAAGAGCTGACAAACCCATATCCACAGAAAGGACTGAACATAGCATGAAAATAATAAATTGATTACACTACGTCTACATCTGCTGGCTTTTTCTTTTTTCCTGATTTAAATATTTAAATTTAACCACATGCTCACATACTCAGGTAGTGGGAAAAAGACAAACTAACTGATCTATAATCAGTATGAGAGAGAGAGAGAGGGAGAAGGGAGAGAGAGAAAGAGAGGGAATGGAGAGAGAGAAAGAGAGAAACTGCATAAGACAATTTATAATAACTTGCACTATAAATGTATATTATATAATTCAGAAAAGATCAGTGAGTGGCTGTGCGTGTATATGTATACACACACACACACACACACACACACACACACATATACATACATATATTCATACATGCAAATATATATATTCATATGTGTACACACATGCACACATGCACACAGACATGTATGAATTTATGTGTGTATGTATGTATGTATGAATGCATGTATGTATATATATATATATATGTATATATATATATGTATTTATATATATATATGTATG
>NC_068981.1:37679448-37681192 GCF_001194135.2 Octopus bimaculoides
ATGTATGTATATATATGTATATACATATATGTATATATACGAATATATATATATGTATATATATGTATATATATGTATGTATATATATGAATATATATATATATATATATATATTCACATACATACAAGTATACATACACATATATATGTAGGTACACACATACACACGCACACGCACACATGCACACAAACACACATATGTTTGTGTGCGTACAATCGCAGACAATAATAATATATTTGTGGCAGAAAAAACGGGAAGGAAAGAAAAACTTAAGTAAGAAAAAAAAACAACTTTTTAGAGCTAAGTCATGTCAAGTTTAAATTAAGTTTGCTGCCATGAAAATAGGCAACAAGAAAGTACATAATGACATCTATATTAATAAAAATGCTTTTTTTTTTTATTTTCTTGCTTTCTTATTTTCTTATTTAAGAGATAGAGAATGTCTGATAATGTCAGTTACACCATTATAACTAAGACAGAATCTTGTATGCATCATATTCTGCAGTGTAGGACTATGCAGTTTATTATTGAATATATGCAGACTCTGATTATGGCAACCCATCCAACCCATGCCAACATGGAAAGCAGATGTAAAACAACAATGATGATGGTGATGATGATAATGATGACGGTGATGATGATGATGATGATGATGATGATGATGTGGTGGTGGTGGTGATGATGAAGCATAGATATTGTTTCAGTAAATTACTATGTATAACTGGCTACAACTCCGTGTGATGTTATTATATTATTTTGGGTGCTAAAGACAGTAGAAATGGTAGAGTATAGCACAGAATCTTTTATGCTATTTAATTATCAGATTCTATGGTGTAAGTTCAAATTCTTCTTGCAGGTGGTTGTGGTGGGGAATTTACCTTGTATACTACCAAAGCTGATTAAATAAAAAGCAGTCAAGTACTGAAGTTGATTTAGTTGACTATAGAGAAACTAGAGCAAAGGTAATCAAATCAATAGGGTACAGGCAATATTTAGGTAGTTGTTCTTATTGTTTAATCCCAGAACAGCTTTGATAAAGCAGACCAAAAGGAATTCTAGCAGTGACAAACCTATTTTTTCTTTGGTTTAATTTTTCATATACAGCATATTCAGGTTCACATCTTATGTACCCATTTGTTTTCTAAACATTAGTGGCTAATACTAGCAGATCAAGCAACTCCATAGAAACTTCTTTGATGGCTTATTACTCAAGTGGTAAAACAGGATGAGGTAATTCATTTATTTTTATGATACAGTGTGAAACAGTTCACTGCTTTTTACTATAGTTGCATAATACATCATACAATATAAGATGTTATAATTTACTACAAATGTGAAGATGATATGATTCATTATCTTATATAATATGGCAAGGTATCTTTCACTGATTTTTGTAATATGTAGTGATATGATTCACTACATGGTATTCTTTTTGGATTGGCTCCCATGCAGGTGACACGTAAAAACACCTTTTGAGTGAGGTCGTTGCCAGAACTGCCTGACTGGCCTTCATGCCAGTGGCACATAAAAGCATCCACTATACTCTTGGAGTGGTTAGCATTAGGAAGGGCATCCAGCTGTAGAAACTTTGCCAGATCAGATTGAGCCTGGTGCAGCCTCTGGCTCACCAGTCCTCAGTCAAACTGTCCAACCCATGCCAGCATGGAAAGCGGACGTTAAACAATGATGATGATGAGGATGATAATGATGATATATATATATATATATATATATATATATATA
>NC_068981.1:37681224-37687916 GCF_001194135.2 Octopus bimaculoides
TATACATACATGACAGGTTTTCAGTTTCCATCGACCAAATCCACTCACAAGGCTTTGGTCAGCCAAAGGTTATAGTAGAAGAGACTTGTCCAAGGTGCTATGCAGTGAGACTGAACCCAGAACCTTGCAGTTGGGAAACAAGCTTCTTACCACACAGCCATGCCTGTCTTGTGTTTAGTTTATCATTTTTATAATATAGAGTGGTATAAATTACTGTTGTATATCTTTAGAGAATTAAACAATTCCCTACTTCATATAACGTAAAGTGATATATAGTATATGACTTTACATAACATAACACGGTGTAATTTGGTGCTTTGTGTAATATATGGTGGTATAATTCACTACATTATATAATATAGGGTGATATATATTATATTGAATAATATAGTACATAAATAGGTACAAGTGTAGCTCTGTGGTAAGAAGTTCAATTCTCACACACATGGTCCAGGGTTCAGTCCTATTCTTTGAAGCTTTGGGAAAGTGTATTCTTCTATAGCCTTGGGCTTGTATATGGTGCTCCAGCATGACCACAGCCACAGAGCTGAAATGAATAAAAGAACAAAAGAATATGTATATAGATGAAGTACTGAAGAAAGACCTCAGGAAGGTGAACTTTTCAGGAGAGATGACAAAGAACCGAGATTCTTGGTTCCTAGCCATACTCAAGAAGATCCATACCCTGCAGTAGAAATGTTAAGACTGATCCTGCTGGTGGTGTAAAGTGCTCATGGTGGTTCCACTTAAAAGTGCCCATACAGCATCACATAAAATCACCTGTGTGGTGTTACATAAATACATTTGTGTGGCACCACATAAAAGCACCTGTGTGGTACCATATAAAAGCACCCAGCAAACTCTGTAAAGTGGTTGGCATTAGGAAAGGCATCAAGCCATAGAAACTGTGCTAAATGAGACTGGAGTCTGGTGCAGCTCCCCTGCTTGCCAGCTTTGGTTAAACTGTTCAACCCATACTAGCATGGACAATGGATGCTAAATGATGATGATGATGATGATATATCTGTGTGTGTGTGTGTGTGTCATTGTGTCTGTGTTTGTTCCTTCCATTACCATTTAACTATCAGTGTTAGTGTGTTTATGTCCTGTGTTATCTAGCAGTTCAGCAAAAGTGACTGATAGAATAAATATCAGGCTTTAAAAATAATGAAATAAGACTGGGGTCGATTTATTTGACTAAAAAGATTCTTCGAGGTGACCCCCAGCATGGCTGCAGTCTAATGACTGAAACAAGTAAAAGATAAAAGATAAAAGAAGTGTTGACAAAGAAGCTGAGACAACATTGGGTTGAAAGGATCCTTAAGTCTTGTTGAGGACATGACAATCTCTCTGTCGTTAGTAAAAGGCATACAGTACACTCTGTAAAGTGGCTGGTTATATGAAGGGGTTTATACTATAGAAACTAAGCAAAAGTAAAACACAGTAGTCCTCCAACTTGTTCAGAAGGGTAATAACACTAAAGGAAAATATAGTAGTCCTCTGATACATCTAGAAGGGTAGTAACTCAAAATATGAACAAACCTGGAAACTTAAATTTCTATGGCTTATCATATCTATTACCAGTATTTAAAGCAAATATAAAATGATGATGAGGCTGGTATAATTCATTACTCTATATAATAAAGGGTACAATAGTTTATGAAGTCATATGATACTGAGTGGTATATAATAGAGGAGGGTATAATTTACAGCTTTGTATAGTGCAGAATGGTATATTCCACTATTGTATATAATATAGAGTGATATAACTTACTACTTTATAAAGTATGTATAGTATATAGCAATTGTATGAGAAAATTGACAATTGATACACTATGTTTATAAACTTTCATTCTGTTCATACATAATATTCTAGTATTAACCTGGCACACACTTCTCTAACATCCTCTAGGAGGAAGTTTATCTGTCATCCATTTAAATTTACAGAAACCTAAGATAAGTATTAGTTCATTTAATAGTAGAGATCTCTGAAAAGAAATGATAATAGATAATAAAGCATATGAATTATTCAAATGCTAGTGAATAAATATCACCTCTTTTAGTAAGGTGGATTACATATGGACAGTAATTATTGAACAGAGGTAACTTTAACTTGGTTAATCACAAATATGAAACTATTTCATATATTTCTGAGCATTAAAAATACTTCTTTCTCTGGTGTTTATTGTGTTAATAGCATAATTGTGATGACAGCACGGTGTCAATGTAACTGATGTCTTGCATAGTACTGTGAGGTAACACATAAGCATAGAAGTATTTCCAAAGGCAATAGCTATCATGCAAGAAGGAGCTAAGCACAGTTAGAATAAGATGTAGATAATCATGGAGCTATACTATGTTTTTTACATGCAATGTATCTTTATTACTTTAGTAAAAGAGGTGAGTAGATTGGCAGAAGCATTAGATTATTTGGCAACATTCCTTTCTGTATTTACTTACAAAATTTTATGTTCTGAGTTCAAATCCTTTTGAAGTCAAAGTTGTTTTTTGTTTCTCTGGGTGTGATAAAGTAGAGTACCAAACTATTACTGGGGTTGATATAGTCAACTAACAACCATCTTCCATCAAAATTTAGAAATAATTGTATGAATTAGAAGCAGTGATAGGAATAAGGTGCCTACACTGCAATGTAGCACTCCAAATCTTACTTCAGCCTCAAATTGTGTACCTTTTGAGCTTGCAGGTAATAACTCTCAAAACTTCATGTTTCCTGGAGACAAAATTATAATGTTTATGTAAAATGTTTATTCCATACTTATTGTATTTCTATTTTATTATTTCTGGCCATTAAATGTAAGTAGCTACATAGCTCCTCTACATCTAGAACCTGCACTACCACAATCCCTTCTCTCATACCTTATACCTCATCTGTTAGCATAAAGCTCCTCCAATCAGGTTACATAGCCTTGTGAGTTGCATGGCAATCTCACAAGTGGCAGTAGCATAAGTAAAGCATCTAGTACATAATGTAAGGTGGTTAGTTTAAGGAAGGACTTCCAGCTGCAGAAAACATACCAAAGCAGACACAAGAACACAAGCAGTCTTAGAACCTATTGGATCCTCTCAAGAGAGCATCAGCGTTAAATGACAATGATGGTGATGATGACAATAATGCTGCTGCTGCTGATGATAATGACGACAATGGTAACAACGATGACAATGATGATGAAAAATATGGCTTAAATAAGTGCTTAAATTTGTCTCCCAACATTTTGGATATTATTAAGTTATTGCTGTTCTATTTACTTCAAAGTCAGCCTTGATGAAATTGATTCATGATCAAAGTCATTTAACCATGAGACCACATTTTATTTTCAACCGTTGATTGTCTAGGAGCACAGCATCTGATATGTCCTTCTGCTCTTAAGAAGATAGATTGTGATGTGACTGATATTTCTAGCAGGTCAAAATGACCATGTGATTGTTTTCTCATTGACTCATGCAATGTCATGGTTCCAGTTTTTCCCTTCTGCCATGAAGATAATATAGTGTCTACCATGTATACAAGCATACACGTGTATTAACACCTGTATTTAAATACACACAAAAAATTGTATATAGGTGAACACCTTCAACTCTGTTAAACCATGTCTGTGTTAGCAGAGTACAATGTTTATTGAAGTCTTATGCAAAACATTTAATCTATTTCTACTAATAGCTTTTGTAAATGTTTATACTCTATTCTCAGTAAAGAAGAAAGAATATGTTTCAAGACTAGACTATTACAATAACCAGCTGCAGCACCAACAATACTTCGCTATCTGACAAAATTGAGAAATTGAAATTCAGATTGAATGTTTCAGCAAATAGCTGCAATCCGTTACATAAATATCACCACACACACACACATACACACACACACACACACACACACACACACACACACACACACACACACACACACACACACACACATATTTATATACAAGCATGCATATGTTTACTTGTATGTAACCTATATAGTAGGTGTGTTTATGTGCATGTGTGCCTACATTTTTTATTTAAATTTGTATCTATGTGAAATTATGTAACATACATGTCCATATTTTTATTTATATATTTTCATCTTACTTTTCAAATTTATTTTCTCTTATCCCTACCCCTTTGCTTAATGGCCAGAATTTGAAGTTTGTTGTTTAGCAGTTAACTCTCCAATACTTTATTGAATATTCCAGAAAGAATGTCATTTCCGCTGTGTATTGATTGAACTTTGATTTTAAAATTAGTTTTACAATATCATGACATGTATGAAACTCTTAGTTTTTGAGTCACTTCTGCAACTTATATGTATGTATGTATGTATGTATGTACTCTTCTATTCTTAGTTACATGGATTCTTCCTCTGAAGAAGGGACTGGTTTCTTATAAAAATACAAAGCTTCATCACTGGAATGCAAATAATAAAAACAATGTCACAATTTAAACTTGAGGTAAGTCTTGCATATTTTTACTGTCATACTTATCGATTGTACTTGTAATGTGTGAGTTGGTTGATTACTTTTTTCTGAAAACCCTAGCTTATCCAGATTGTCATTTAAGCATTTCCTCACAAAACCAAGTGCAGCAGTTATTATTGATATAAATGTGAATTTATAATATGGATATTTCTATATCCATATTATAAATTCACATTTAGAAGTTTTGAATATATGCATGATTTTTCTTTGAGTTTAATTTGAGTTCTCAGTGTTTGTAAATATGTGGGTAAGCTGGTGTGTTGGTTGAACTGTTGATGTATATATCCAAGTGTGTGCATCTATTCACATGAGAATCTCAGATAGAGAATTTTGGGAATATTTTGCAAATCTTCACTGTGCAACTAATAGATTGAATTTGAAGAATCTGTGACAGTTTCTTTTGCTCTTTTTCCATGAAACTGAATATTTCTACGTGTTTGTACAAATGTGTATGTATGTATCGTGATGGTACCTGTACCAGTAGATCACTAAGAGCACCGTCCAAGCGTGATCGTTGCCAGAGCATCAGTTGTCTGGCTTCTGTGCCGGTGGCACATAAATAGCACCATTTGAGTGTGATCGTTACCAACGTCGCCTTCCTGGCACTTGTGCCAGTGACATGTGAAAAGGAAATTTGAGCGAGTTCATTGCCAGTGCCGCTGGACTGGCTCCTGTGCAGGTGGCACGTAAAATACACCATTTCGAGCGTGGCCATTGCCAATACCTCATGACTGGCCTTCGTGCCGGTGGCACGTAAAAGCACCCACTACACTCTCGGAGTGGTTGGCGTTAGGAAGGGCATCCAGCTGTAGAAACTCTGCCAAATCAGATTGGAGCCTGGTGAAGCCATCTGGTTTACCAATCCTCAGTCAAATTGTCCAACCCATGCTAGCATACAAAGCGGATGTTAAACGATGATGATGATGATGTATGTATATATGTATGTATGTATAAAACTATGTTGAATACAAAAATGCACAAATCTGTGAAAACATGGGTTTCTTCTTTTGGATAAAATTCTTTACTGCTTAGCTATTGCCAACAATAATTACAACACATAATGAATTAGACGATGTATGTGGTTATGTTCGTGGCATGAGAAACTGGAGCAAAAGACAGAAGAGTGGAGGAAGGGAAAAAAAAAATGTTTTGGATATTAAGTGCTAACAATGTGCTGATTTAAGGAAAACATCATATTTCAGAAATCCTGTGAAATAATACTAACAAAAAAATATGTTTTCAGTTAAGTTTATATTTGATAACAATAGTGTGTTTGGATATAGTATCAATAACATTTGAGTACACAACGGATTTAGACAAAAATGTATAATTAAAAACAAAATTTTAATAACAGATTTCTCTTTGTTGCACTTAAAATCAATGAATAAAATATACTATTTAATAAGAAGAGTGGGTCTTGATTGATGCAAATGTTAGCAATGGTTTTACATCTATTTAGCTAAAGTGTATTATGATAAATTCCACCAAATCTGATCTACGTATTGATCAGATTTATCACATTAAGTTATTTCCATATAACTTGATGGCTTGGAAAATGTCCATAATGTTTGATGTGTGGCAATAGAAAGCTTCACACAGAGGCTATCAATTTATTTTAGTACTATTCCTATAGTCAATGAAGGCCACTAGATTTTAATTTGAGCTGTGATAAGGAAGATAAAAAAAAGTTGGGGAGAGTAAAAGGAGGTAAAAAAACTAAACAAAAATAAAAGTTGGTCCATCAATATTCTAGCAGAGCCTCATTTTATTGCTCTGCAGTTCAGTATAGGTAAAAGAGCCTCATGGCTGCCATATATAGCAACCAGCTAGGCATTGATTTGCAATATGCACTAAGAAAGAAAGAAACACAAAAGTTGTCACCATCGCCATGATCATCATCATCATTATCATTATTACCATCATTGTCATCATTGTTGTCATCACCATCATCATATTAACGTCCACTTTACCATGCTTGTGTAGGTCAGAAAGAATTCATTTGGGATGGTTTTAAACAGCCTTATGCCCTTCCTGTTACCTGTTTCCAAGAAAATATATTTCCTCATAGCCAGGCAATCTTTTCACAATTGGTTGGAAATAATGGACTCTGCTTCTATGCTGGTGATGCTCATTTACAATTATCATTCAATGTCTTGAGAGGGAGCCACAGCACATACAGGCATTTACATCTCTCTCTCTCTCTCTCTCTCTATA
>NC_068981.1:37688290-37693020 GCF_001194135.2 Octopus bimaculoides
CTTGGTTTAATATCATCTCCTTTGAAATAGTCACCTTGCACAGCAATACACCAGTCCCAGCGTCCCGGCCATTTTTGAAGAATCCGGTCTTTTTTCCATAAGTGAGTTGAAGACCTGTGATTTGCTCTGGATCTCTTATCCAAGATGAAAATGCAGCTGGAAGAGATGGAAGTTCACAGGCACTAAATCTGGCAAATAGGATGAGTGCAGAAGCAATACCATGTTCTTTGGTGAGAAATTCACAACTGAAGAGAGCTTGGTGACAGGGTGCATTAGTGTTGTGAAGAATCCAGTTCTCCATGCTCCACAGAATCGGTTGCTTTCACCAAATGTCCTTGCACAAACACTTCAAAACATTGTTGATTGTCTGCCAACTATCCTCACACACAAGCTGATAAATTTTCCCCAAATTTCCAGGGGTAACACTTGTGGCAGGTCTTCCAGATCGCTCATCATCTACTTTTGATGCCCCTATGCCACTTGAAACATTGTGTACAACCCAATGTCTTGTCGCCATGAGCTTGCTGAACAAAAAAAAAAGAAAGAAAGAAACAGAAACAAAAAAGAAAGAAAAAGTCAGTTTGCAAGAGATCTGAACGCCAAGACAGATATAGAGGACCGGTGGCTACGGATGAGGAGAAGTGACCTGAAGATAGAGACTGAAGCACTCATATGCGCAAGCATTAAGGACCAATTATATGAAGTGCAGAATTGACAACACTACCGACAGCGACAAAAGCAGATTGTGTGGTGAGAGAGGTGAAATGATATGGCACATCGTTAGCGAATACCCGAAATTGGTACAACGCGAATACAGAAGACGCCATGACAATGTTGCAAGAATGATCCACTGGGATCTTTGTGGAAATCACGGCCTACAAAGAGCAAAGACGTGGTATGAGCAAACCTCAAGAGTCACCGAAAATGAGAACTGCCAAATCCTATGGGATTTGATGATCCAGTACGATCACCTGACCGGACATAGGAAACCGGGCATTGTTGTGGTTAATAAAAAAGAAAGAACATGTATGATTATCGACACAGTATGCTCGGGAGACAACAGGGACTGTGAAAGAAGAAGAAAAGAAACAACTATGACAATTTAAAATTGGAAATACGAAGGTTGTGGTCAATGAGAAGAGTAGAAGTAATACCAATAGTAATTGGTGCACTTGGAAGTATCAGCACTCAACTACCAATATGGCTGAAAAAGATCGGTGTAAGTGTGAAGGTAGAATACCTACGAAAATCAACATTGTTTGGAACTGCAAGAATTCTTCACAGGGTTCTCGAAGCATGACCAGTAATCAAGTGCCACCTTAGTCTGCCGGCTGCGGACAGCTGACACTTTCCATCATACCCAACGAAATAAGCTGTGAGTTTTCATATAACAATGACAACAAAAAAAAAAATAATAATAACAATAACAATAATAATAATAATGGTTTCAAATTTTGGCACAACGCCAGCAATTTCAAGGCCCGTCGCCAGACATGGTGCATGGGGGTGCTTCAGAATATTCAGTGGGGGAGAGGACACTAATTTTTGTAAACTATTTTTGTAAACTGCATTTTCTAAATCTGAGAGTACATCATTGAATAGTTGAGATCAATATCGTCTAGTGCACCCCCTTAGCAACGAGCATGGGGAGGACGGAAGTCGACTGCATCAACCCCTATGTTCAGCTGGTACTTACTTTGTAAACCCCTAAAGGGATGAAAGACAAAGTTGACCTCGGCGGAATTTGAACTCAGAACGATGATGAAAAAACAAATACTAACACTGAAAATTTATAATTTAATATAGGGGATAATATGAAGGAATGTAAATGAAATGTTAGTAAACTCAGTAGGAAGTAGAAATGAGAAAAGGAAGCAGGCACTCTAAGTGACAAATGAAGGCATTAAGGGAAAAGTATGTTAACTTAATAGATTGAAAAAATTGTATTAACAAATACGTGGTTATTGAATAGCTAAATAATTCAATAAATAAACTATAGAATAAATTTTAATGTTACCAAATTATGAAGAAATATACATAAAGGAATAGCCAGAACTCAGTAAAAGGCTTAAAACCCTAATGGATAAAGTTAGCTATGTTAAGAATTTAAAACCAGTTATCTATTTGAGAAGTTTCTTAGTTTGTTACGAAGGTAAAGTTTTGAAGACTTATATTTCAGCAAGTGTTCTTTTCAGCCTGTTATTTTGGATAATTCTTTTGTAAATATGGTGATTGAATTTTCCATGGTACATAAATTGCAGGGTTGTTTGTAGCCATTATAAGACTCCTGAAACGATCCTCCAGTTACGGGTATAGCATGGTCGAGGGATATGTCCAAATAGTTAGTTTTGTTAAAGTTAGTTTCAACGTTCATCAGAAATCCAAATTCTGTGAGAAATATGTAAATTTCTCCAAATTGTAAAGACAGTAGACAATCATCTCACTATCAAAATTGTTTCTTAAGACCTTAATACCCACTTTTGAAATTATAGTGCCTTTAAAAGTGAAGATATTGGTTCCAAACGAAATGTGAGATCTTTTACTTTGTTACTTGATTAGGCAGACCATCCGATTTGATCAAGGGCGGTGAGGATTATGTAAGGGCTTCGTTTGGAGATGAGTAAAAGATAATTTGAATTTTTGAGTGTTGGTGCCTGCTAACTAGTCAAAGCAATTCAAAATAGTGTGGTTATTATCCTCGTCACTGGTGATGTTGGCTGAAAAAAAAACGAGGCAAGATATAGAAGTACTCAAAATCAGAGATAATCGAACAAATGTAAGTATTTGGTGAAATGGAAAAGAAATTCTGTGAAGTGGAATAATTCAAACTATTTGCTGCTGATATTCACTGATTTTTATTAATGTGTGCAGAAATAAAGAAAACGAGAAAAATGTTTCAAAAGATAGATAAAAGAGAGTGTATTTAGAGAAAGTGGTGTGTAATATACACTGATATAGTAGTGAAAGAAGAAAAAAAAGTAAATGGGCAAGAGTCTCATCATCGTGGGATTTAGTATGCTATTTATTAATAAAGAATAAACAGAAATGGAGCGAAGAAGGAATAACACGTTGAACAAAGGATATAAAATTTCGATAATGTTCCAATTTAAAAAGTAGGCTGTAGAAATTATACCGAAGTGGTAGAGTTCATTTTTACCTTGGGTTGATACAAATTTTTGATCGATTTGAAGTTGCAATAAAAATCGTTTAATTTTACTATGGCCCCTGGTATGAAGCTGCAGAAGCACGTCAGGTAGTAATTCAAAAACACAGTCTCCTCAAATATTCTGTTGCAGTGATGTTGAAATTTAGGCTAAAATTATACGCGTTTGCTGAATATTCATCCAATGACAATATTATTAAATGAAAGTTCAGATGATTGCACTACTAGAGCACTCACCGTCAAAACTGACGGAGATCCATTTTTACTTTTCAATATTTGTAGGTTTATATATGTTTGTGTGCATACATATCTGTCTGTTTGTCTGTCTGTATGTATATGTATTGAAAATTGAATTTGTGGAAGTGTTTTTCTTGTGCATTACATAGGCTTGGCAGCTTGCTAGTTTACTGTCCAATATTTTGTGTTGCTTTTGAAGGTAACGTTGACTAACATTTTATGAGTGAATAGTGGGAGATGGAATCAAAAATTCTGCTGATGTCGATGGCAGTTAGAATGGTACATGCAGATAATTTCTATTAACTTGACCAACATGTATTTTCTATGTATATTTTACGTTGGTTTGGATGTAGTATGATGGCTCAATGTAATGATCTAAAATCTTGATGGATTTGTTTTGTAGAAGAGAATATGTGATTTAGTGATGTCAATTTTTGCGCATATGTATAATATTGTGATGTATCTGTATGGTGTTACTTCACTTCCATTTCAGTTGAGCTTTAGTATTGTTATGAGTTTATCTACATTCAGGGACTTCGACAGTGTTGATATAAGGTGTTATTGATGTTGGTGAGTGCAATGATTCCTTCAGGTGTTTTAGACGCATATTTGTGATTCTGTCTGGTTCTGACGCTTTCCAATTTTATATTTCCGTGTTGTTTTCCTGAGTCTGATAAACAGAAGTGTTCGAAGTAAAAGATAACTATTTTTTTGTATTAATGTCTTATCTGGGCAGTTTTTGGTGGTTGATTTTTAAGAAATGTTAATATTGGCGATTTCTTTATGTTACAATGTAGAGATATTATTTGAGGTTATTATTCCGATACAGGGTGTGGTGTGATCATCACTGTTATTGATGATGATGATGATGATGATAATGATGATGATGATGATTATGATGGGGATGATGATGGTGATGATGATGATAATTACATAGTGTTTTACTGTTAGCTTTGTGGTTTATGTTGGATACAGATGTTTTCCAATGTTCTGTTTCTATTTATTTATTTTGTTATTTCCTTGTTTAGCTGTTTGATACTAAGTTTTATTTCGGTTGTGTGTAGTTTTTGTGTATTGTTTGAGGTTGTCTGTAGTTTTTATGAGGTTAGCTATTTCTGGTATGTAATTAGGGTTGTGGGATGAATTTTTTAGAGACGTCTATAATTATTTTGTTCAATGTATGTACAGAAGTGTGTATATTCTGAAAACCTTGATTGCCTGAGTTTGGGCATTAATGTGCGTGCGTGTGCATATGTAGATATGTACAAGTGTAAATGTGTGATATATACCTATATATATATATATATATATATATATATATATATATTAT
>NC_068981.1:37693030-37694268 GCF_001194135.2 Octopus bimaculoides
ATATATATATATATATATATATATATATATATATATATATATTATATTCAGATATTCATATTCATATACACATGTACATATATGTATATATGTAGACATATATATATATGAAAGCATATGTATATATGCATATATATATATATTCACATCATTTTCGTAATTATTTACTGTCTTTCATTCTTGATGGCATGGGGGTGCATTGTTTAATATCATCTTGCAAGATGCCACCATGTTCAAATGTCTGCTCTTTCATGGTTTCTAAAACTAGATGCCCTTACACTAAAACAAACCGAAAGATAATTGAACCAGTTTTACCTGTTGCTTTCCACATCATCAGGTACGTCTACTTCATTTGTTCTACGCAGAGGGAGAGAGAGAGAGAGCGAGAGAGAGGATAACTTTTAAATAAAGTGTCTCCTTGATCATCCATTGTAGTTAGGCATCCAAATATACTTGGAGCATCTAACGGGGAGTTCCAGATAACTGCAATAGGGAAACGTACGTAGAAACTAATAACTTATACATATGTATGCATATTTCAATTTTCCACTGTCTCTATAATATACACACACGCGCATGTACATATACATATATACATACATATATATATATATGCATATACATACATACATACCCAGTGTACACACACACACATATATATATACACACATTAGATATGTATGTATATGCATATATGTACATATGTATTTGTACATGTGTGTGTGTGTGTGTATGTATATTCACAATAGAACATTAAAATATGAATACATATGTATAAGTTATTAGTGTCTACGTACGTTTCCTCTATTGTAGTTATCTGGTACTCACTGTTAGATGCTCCAAGTATATTTGGATGCCTAACTGCAATGGATGATCAGGGAGACACTATTTAAAAGTTATTCTCTATCTCTATCTCTATCTCTCTCTCTCCCTTTGAATAGAACAAATGAAGCAGACATATCTGATGATCATTATTTACATTATTTACAATTGACTGGTATTTGTCCTCATCTTGTTTGTTGTTAACACAGCATTTCGGCTGATACACCTTCCAGCCTTCATCAGGTGTCTTGGGGAAATTTCGAACCTGGGTTTTCATTCCTAAGGTATTTTTCGATGTTGTTGTTGTTGTTATTATTATTATTATTATTATTCAGGTCACTGCCTGAAATCGAACTCGGAATCTTGCAGTTAGTAGCCTGCGTTCTTGACCACTACGCCATGCCTGATGATGTGGA
>NC_068981.1:37694652-37705257 GCF_001194135.2 Octopus bimaculoides
TATATATATATATATATATTCCCATCTACAGTTTCTTTCTTATTCTTTTTTAAGAGGAGAGTCATTTTAGTGTTTAGATATGAATTTCTGAACTACTCTTACCAAAGCTTCTGAACAACTGCAAGGCATTTTACTACCTGTATCAAAATTTAATCAAAAACAAGGCTAAGTATTGTAACTAAACTCCCTACACTTTTCATACTAAACGGAAAGTTTGGTGTGTGTCTATGTGCTGTTGTACATTTGAATGTTCATGTGTGCATGAGTATATGTATAAGTAATGGGTTTTGTGACTATATATGTGGATTAAAGATATATTACATTTGTGTAATATATTAATAAATAAACAGAAGAAAACCTATACTGTGCGGCAGAGTTATCGGTTATCAGATCAATATGGCTGAGAGTAAAGTTTCATAGTTATGAAAGGAACGATCAGCATTAATATAATTCAAATAAATGGAAAGGGAAGTTATGGCATGTTTTGCATATCTTACTGCAAAATGTTAATACTGCGAGGAAAAGGAAATGTTTTCAACTAAGTATTGTAAGCAAGTAACAAATTTCAGCATAAATAGTCAATGATGAAAATGGTTTCTGATTTAAGCAGAAGACCAGAAGTTTGAAGCGAGAATTTTTACGCTTACATTGACACTAGTTCCTTATTTCATTGACCCCAGAAGAACGAAGGGCAAAGTTAACCGTGGTGGGATTTGAACTCGATAACGATGATGACGATGACAATGATGATAAACTGAGCAAATATAAGTATCTGGAGATTGAAACTGAAAGAATGCTGCATCTCAAAATAACAACATTACCTGTTATTATTGGAGCACTTAGAATGATATCAAGATGAGTAAACACGTATGTGGACCAAATCCCTGGCAGCCCCCAAATAAGTGAAATACAAAAGATCATACTTATAGCTAATCCACATGTTCTGCGTGAAATCCACTTCGTGTAAATGCAGCCTTACTCACTCTGTGTTTGTTTTTTCTCCCACAGACATATATGTTTTCAGTTGCATTGTACCTCGTATATTAGCATCTTTAAATGTAAGACCTTGTTGTCCCTTGACGTTTCTGGTTGAGATTTGGGTTCAACTCGTATAAAGTAAAGCAATATCGAAACATAACATAATAATAGTAATAATAATAATAATAATAATAATAATAATAATAATAATAATAATAATAATAATAATAATAATAATAATAATAATGAGGTGGCAGAGGCCTTATACAGCTAAAAAAAAATATAGGTAGGGGTATTTGAAGGGAACGGAATCAAACATTCGGTGATGAGGAAAAGGATCAGAAGAGAATTTTATAGGCAATACTCAAGACAGAGCTGAATGTAAGAAACAGGATCGAAGTGATCAATACTTTAGCCATACAAGTCGTGACTTACAGTTTCAATATCATTAACTGATCAATTACTGAAATATGTAATCTTGACAGAAAAATACGAAAAAGTTAACAATGCATAGAATGCACTACCCCAAGAAAGATATAGAACGACTTGACCTGCCAAGAAAAGAGGGTCACCGTGGACTTTTACAACTGGAATTAACAATGAAGATTGCCACAATTGAGCTGAAGATTATCCTGAATGGTTCTACCGGGAATGGCACATGTCTGTGCCTTCCTGATCAAGCCATCCGCGACACACGCCAATCTTTTCGATAACACTTTGGCCAAAGTCTTCAAATCTGTGTTTAGCAGAGTGATGGGCCAACAATTATCAATGCAATCCCCCTTGTTCGAGTCCTTTCTGACAAGTGTCACCACTACCCGGCCCACAGATCTAGGAATGAACCCATTCTGCTCCCAGTTTGCGTAGACATTCACCAGCAGGTGCCCAAACAAGTCTGGCATACCCTTATACAGTTCATAGGGTAGACCATCAAGTCCCGGCGCCTTACCCGCGTCGCAGTCCGCCATAGCCTCAATTACTTCCTCAGGCGTAATCTGCCCTTCACAACAGTCCGCGTCCTGCTCCGAGTGGCGCGACAGCCCGGAGAGGAAGTCCGTTAGGTCCCTCCTACTGCCCCCCGCCCCGAAAAGATAGGCAAAGTGCTTCTGAAAGACCTCACACATCTCCTCTGGCTTGTTTATCAGGTTATCTCGTTGGCTCGTCAAAGATCGAATTGTGCCATCGTTACCACGTTGGGCTTCCACCACTTGGGCCCATCCTGCATCTTTGATTTCTTCACAACTCAATGCACGAATCCTAGCTCTGACGATGCAACCCATATGTTGGGCTTCGAGGTGCTGGTCTAACGCCAGTCTCTTGGCCGTTACCTGAGCTGCAGAGCCAGATTCCATTGCTTCCACTAAGTCCTTAGCTAATGCTAATCCCTTCCTAGTCTCTCTAGCCACTAAACATATGCTATATCTAATAGACTCAAATTTAATGGCTTGCTTGAGGGCATACCACCATTTGTTATTAATAATAGATCCGGTTAATGCCCTCTGAATCAATAATTTAATCCGGTCTTTGTACTCCTTAATCGCCAAAAGAGACGAATTAAGTTTCCAGTAGCCGGATCCTCTATTATATAACTTATCTATGTCGAGCGTACAGGTGACCATTTTATGATCACTGTAGCTGACCGGGAAAAACTGTGGACACCTAACAATATCCTTTCTAATTAACACCATATCTAGGTATAACTGGAAGATCTGTCGCTGTTTGACCATGTCCACAATGGAGCGTTCGGAAATTCCAGTCTATAAGGATCTGCTAGCTCAAAGTGACTTAGCAGTTCCAGGAAGCAAGGATTACCTCTTCTATCAGAACACGAGCCAACATAATCTACGCGTGCGCCGCAGATTGTGTTATAGTCTCCTAGCACAACTAGAGAATGTGATGTACCGAGAAACTTCTCCAGGTTCCGAAAATACTCACTTTGCCCGTTTTCAGTGGGTGCATAAAATGCAACCAGTCTGATAATCTTACCACGACTGAGCGTCAAATCCACGACGACTAGCCTACCTTCTGGATTGAAAAAAAATTAACTTTTCTCAAAAACCCGGTTTCTTTTTAACAGGATCAACTCCCACCTCCCGCCAGCAGGACAGCCCCGAGAGAAAAAAAACTCTCGTAGCCATCAAATAGCAGGAGGAGATCTCTTGGCCCCTTAACCGGGTTTCCGTAGCAACAATGACATCCAAATTACACGACCTGGTGTCATTAAGGAAGCGACCTTGCTTTCAGCTTGACTCTAGGCCACGTACATTCAAACAACCAGTATGAATACAAGCCATCTACTTACCTTGGCACCAGTGGCTTTCGGCCTTGTCTTTTTCCTTTACAAGGGCTCGTGAAGTGGTTTGACATAGGCCCTCGTACATGGACTTACTGAAGTCCAACTTATGTCCATGGAAAAGTAGGATTTTAATATTTCGAGATTTGTATCGTCTATGTGGCAGATCAAAATTCCTTCCTGAAGTTTTGTATAGTGTTCTTTGTATATTTTTGCTGTTGGGATATTTTTGATACGTGTTGACAATTGTTAATTCTTGGCATTTATTGCCACTGATAATAGTTTGTTTTGTCAGTTTTTTCCGGGACTGCAGGGGAGGGATGATTTTTCCGGGCTGGGTAGAGGGGATGTACGGGAGAGGGGATATCAGGACTGGAGAAGGGCGATGGGAGGGGTGAAATATCAGGGCTGGAGGGGAGGGAGGGGAGGATATCCGGATCGGAAGGAGGGGATATTGCTGTTCTTTTGGGCGAATAGTTTTGGAGAGGGGTCGTTTGGATTTCGTGTGTGTCTGCTGAGGGAGCTTTTTTCTTGTTCTTGCTGGATGTTGAGGGGGTGGAATTGGGGTTCTTCCTTCTGAGTACTTTTTTTTTTTACAGTCGACCAACTGTCTTCACTCCCAGCTGGTTGAGTGTTTTCATTACTGGGAGCCTGCTGGTCGGTCTTCTGTGTCACTGCCTCTTCTTTTTGGGCCTGTCTCCACCTTACAGGCAGGACAGTTTGCCCGAATCTCCACATTCGAAGCACCGGAGTCTTCTCCCCTCCACCATTACCCGTAAGGCGGTTTCTTCTCCAAGGTGTATATTTTCCACAATCTTTTCCAGGGTTTGTCGCTCCGCTTGGATGATGATCTCAAGGCCTTCCCCCTTCTAGTTCTGCTGGTGGATTTTTGAGGCCCATTAGTAGGACTGAGCATAGCCATGTGATGTCAATTTCTGGCGGGATCACTTCTATTGTAACCCTTGATGTGCGTTGTAATCCTTAAGTACGTTGGCAGCAACACAATGTCTGTAGTTCTCAAGGGTTTCACTGAGTGAGTTTTAGTCTTCTTCTCGCTCTTGAAATAGACCACTACGGTTGCAAAACGTTTCCCTCTGGTCAGGTACTCTATGTCCTGCCAGATCGGTTGTAAGCATTTTTTAATTTCTTCTTTTGGTGCTTTATCGAGTCTTTTTTTCTTTTATTAACAGGGTTTTAGACATGATTATTTTCTTGGCAGTTTTCTTTATGATTTCTCTCGGGAGGGTGGCTTTTATGTCGTTTCCTTCCTTCGCAGACATGTTTTGGTGCTGCATTAGCACACTTCGCTCTATACACAATTTTTCTTTTTTGATTCCAGCCGCAGCTGCAAAATTTATCTTTTTTGGCTGTTCAACAAGTTTCTCTGCCGTCGGCATGCTTAACATTTCATTCATTTTATCACAGATTTGTTTTCCTCTTCAGAGGAAGTATTCATTCTTTAACAAAATTTGTGGAAAAATTCCACAAAAATAGATAATTACCCTCCACCCCTCACGGAGGGGAATTAATTGCAGAACGCAATTAATAACAACACAACAAGGAAAAGTTCAGTAACAATAATTTCAACACAAACCTTCAAATCAAAAATATCACAGAATTATTCGCAAGCCACAATACAGCTAAGCATTTCGCCCGGCGTGCTAACGTTTCTTATTTCTTTATTGCACACAAGGGCATCGACAAGGACAGACAAAGAGATTTAGTCGATTACATCGACCCCAGTGCGTAACTGGTACTTAGTTTATCGATCCCGAAAGGTAAAGTCGACTTCGGCAGAATTTGAACTCAGAACGTAACGGCAGACGAAATATCGCTAAGCATTTCGCGCGGCGTGCTAACGTTTCTGCCAGCTCGCCGCCTTCCTACTCATAAAATAGTGCATACATTATAAAATTCTGGACAGTAATAGGATGGGAAATGTAAAGAAAGAGAGGACTGACTAGCTCATTGTATTACAATTAAGCCAACCGAATACAAAATATAAAAATATATATTTTAAAATATCAAAATAGCTTGAGGAATTTAAAATACTGAATTATGCAAACAAGCAACTGAAACTAATACATATTTAAGTGTTACCCACAAGACATAGACGAATAAATGTCTTTTTAGTAACATATGACTTAATTTCTTGAGGGAAGTCTCTTTCATTAACTATTCAGTCTTAGTCTATTATAAATAAGACGTCAATAACTAAATTTAATATTAAAAATTTACAGAAAAATTTGAAGAAACTAAATATAATTTTAAAATAATCTAATATCAAGGGGTGGTGTAGGTGTAGAATTATTAGATAGTTTGAGATTCAATAATTCGCTACATAGAGAGAAAATTGTTGCATGTTTCATGTTTTTTGTAAACCTATTTACATATGTATGAAGGCGTATTTAGTGATTAAGGATATTAGGATCACGGTGGTTAAGACATGGGTTCTCTTCTAGACCAGTTCAAGCGTTGTGTCTTTGAGCAAGACACCTCCTTTTGAACTGCTTTGTCTATTCAACTGAAAATACTTAGTAGTGGCATGGTGGTAACCTTACAACAGGATTGCATCCTATTCATGGTATGTTTTCTTCATACTTGTTTAAACGCCGTACAACCCGATATAAGCTCCAGTTTAATAAACCTGTAATTCGGGACTAATTTATTACCTTCGTATTTTTCTATGACGTTATTTACAAACAGAATTGACTCAATTAATGTTCATCCTTCGTCATCTGATAAGTGTGTGAAAAACATACATACCATTATAAGTGCATGAGAAACATTTATGTAGACCACTATACAATTCAGAATTTCCATCTAGTAGACAACGTTTTGTTAATTATACTACTTACACTTTAAGGGCAGAAAAGACAGACTGTATATCTAAGATGGGATTAACTGTGTTTTAATGCTGAAGGTGTCTTATTTGAAGTGAATTTATAGTTAATCCAATGTAAGATTTAGAGGTTGTGTTTGTTTTCATGGTTATACAGTAAGTAGTTCCTTTAGATGTAGTTGGTCGTTCGAATGGAGATTCACTTAGACGTTTGCAATTATAAGGCTGTAAAGTTTTAATAGGAAAAGAATTACACAATTTAATTTGGCTCATATTCAAACAAAATTATGCAAATTTGAAGTGCTCAAAATGCAGAGGAGGAAATTTTTTATGGAATTTTTTTAATTAAAATCTTCCAATGATTGATACACGGAGAAATATATAATTTTCTTTTTTTGCAACAGTTCAAAAAGTGTTTAATGGACCATCATTTTAGTTGCTATGGTCATTAAATCGTTGTTAGTAGTACACAGTATCATGAGGATGGACGTGAGGGTCAAAATGACCACACTAATAATAATGATTCCATATGAAATAAGTAGAAAGAGTGAGAACACTTTAACACAAAACTACTCGATAGAATTTTGTGATGTATCTGCTGATATGTTTTAGAGTTTAATATCCCAACCGTTTTATAACATTCAGTCAAACTTCTAGATTCTTCGGCAGAACTACTAGACGAGAATATTTGCAAAATTTATTTTCAAGTCTACTGCTTATTTGATTATACACCAGTTGATCTGACTAGTCTGACCATTGCTACGCAGGCATTAATGCCTTTTATGGCAATACATTTAATTTCTCGTACCCGATACTTGACTTTTATGGCAATGTAATTAGGGCTTGGCCCAAAACTCAAGTATGAGCGATGGTCCGAATCCTAAAGGAAGTTTGTTGAATTGACTTTGTTAGAAAGAGAACAGAACGAAGGCAAGTGTGTATGCGTGAAACAGTAAAAACTTCACAATTATACTCAGTTCAACTATCTGTAAATTGTAGGGTAAAAAATTATTTTATACATATGACATAGGTGTTCGTACTTGGCAGGCCAATTCAGGTTCCTACCATTTTTGATAGTAATGTCTTTTGAGGAACAATAGCTTTCAATGCTGAAGGTGTCTGTGTATGTTTACGTAGAGTGTAAAGATATGCCTTTGAGTAATTGTAAACTTTTTATTTTATTCTGTCGATTCCAACTGTCTCTTATTTTTCTCTGTGGACATCATTTACAAAATGTTTAATGTATATCTGCAGAAGATCATAAGGTAGGGTATGTGGTATATTAAACGGCTTTTGCACTACATCATTAGGGACAAAACATGAGACCAGGTAATGATGTTAGTTAGAACATAAGTTTTTATTGTTTGTCTGGGCAGTAATTTTGATGACTCGGGCATATATTGCCGTAGACGATGCCTTAAAAAATTGGGTTAATTCAGTACATAAACTAGATTCAAACTGCTGGCCCCTATCTGTTGTCATGGCTGGAGTCACTCCCACCAAAAATAAATAGATTCATTAATTAAAACGAAACCCAGTTAAAAAGCAATGCTTTCGCTACTGTTTCAGATAAATCTTCAATACAGATAAACAATCAATACAGGACAACTGATAGATATAGACCTGAACAGGCGATAAGGGCCCAATAATATCTGTATGTATGCGTTGAGAATATGCATACAGTGTAGCAGAAGTTCCTAAGTGACCTCTGATATGAGGATGAACTTCTGCTTTTTGACAAGATACACGATTCCTAACTCAATGACGAACATTCTTGATCATCTCTGGCTAAATTAATGAAGTTGAAATGAATTTCTGTGACGCTGCAACTCCCGGAAGATATAAATTGAGAAGAGTAGAAAAACAAATCAAGCGTCTTTGTTTGGTAGGTAAGAAATTAGTCGAAGAATCAATTCATATTTAATTTAAAAAAAGAAAAAAAGAAACTAGGTTACGCAACTGATGAAGAAAATAAGCTCCAATAATTGGATATGGAAGATCAGCTATGATAAAAACCAATTTGTAAACGTTACGTAAATTGAAGTTGAACGTCATCGATTTTTCTCCATAAGTTGACATTACTGGGTGGTTTATAGCGTGCAAAGTGACCGCTGTCGGTTGCCATGTGCTTAAAAAAAAACTGTAAGGCCGAATACTACAGTCACCACTAGCGTCCATGAGAAAATAATATTTCGAAGAAGAATCAAAGAGAAATTAAGGTCTTCCTATAAGTGCCAGGCGACATGTTCGTTGTTAATCCTTGGCGTTTACGTTTTCCACTTGCTTATAAACAGATTGAAAGGAATAAAATTGTGTACCAAAATTCGAGCTGAATTTGTAATGACACCAACACTGAATGATTTTTCTTGCACGAATTAGAACTAGAGAAATTCGCGCCGAATTTCTGAAACGGAAAGCTAAATGTGCAGAAAACGTGGTGTTTCAAAACATTCCATTTTTGCTTTCATTGTCTGGATATTTTCCCTTCACTAAACTCACGAAACTCCGTCAACGCTTTGAAAAAAGGGGAACAAAAGTAGTAGAGGAAGCTGAAATGAAATGTCGATAATACCCTCCGATAATTATCCCTTATTGTTGCTAAAACTTCTTATACAATCGGCAATAAACGTGACAGGAACAACTGTGTCACGAAAAATTCCTCTTAGGAATTATTTTCTAGCAGTTCCTTCATTCTTTGTAGTAGTGTGAAGGCCTTTTATCTCTTAAAGTTTCACTGTGTACAATTGATCTAAACGCTTTTGTTGGGAACTGGACGTGTGTTATAATATCTCTAGTTTAATTTCCTGATACGAAATGGTACCTGCAGGAGTTGTGCTTAAGTCCCTTACTTCACCACTTAAAGCTGTCGGAAGGACGCTTATTAAGAAATTGATTTGGTGAGATTTTGACTAGATTTTGTGCGTCGAAAAGTGTGCTTCCAATTGCGTGAAACAAATTACCGTCTCTACTCCACGTCCACGGAAGAGGTGGTGAAAAGGATATAGCTACCCGTGACGCTGGAACAGGAGTTTCATAAGGTGGATGTCATTATGTCATTAAGTCATTGTTGGTAGCACACAATATAAGATGGGATGCATTTGAAGGTCAAAATGACCACACTAATATTGATATACGTTTCCATATTCATTACTACACGGAACATTCGCATTTACATATGTACAACAATTATTTAAGTAAAACAGTATATTTTAGATAGTGACTCTGCTAGTTAAGTCTTTGCATAAAATAATATACTTATATGTAAAACGTTCATGGTTGTTAAATACAGAATATGTAGAAAGAGTGTGAACACCTTACCACAAAACTAACCGACAGAATTCTGCGGAACTGCAGTTGCTCTGTGTGAGAATTCAATATCCCAGTTTTTTATAACCTTCATTCAAGCTTCTAGAATTTTCGGTAGAATTATTAAGGTAGGAAAATCAAAAAAACTTACCTCTAGGCCTAATGCTTAACTGGTTACAAACCAGCCAATCAGAATGTTCGGATCTTGTTCACGTAGGCATTAATGCCCTTTATGGCAACACAGGTGATTTCTTGGAGCTGGACTTTGGGTTTTTTATTGTAATATAGTTAGGTCGTAATCTTTTTTTTCGAACAGGAAATTTTCTCATTTTCTCTTTTTGTAAGTTAGTGGCATATCATGTATTTTATATGTTTAATAATATTCAGTGAATCCCCTACAGTGGAAAGCCTAATTATAGTATTCAGAAGCATCAACAAATATTGCTTAATTAAAAGGCTTAGCAAAATAACACAAAATTCTTTGCTCAATTGTTGTCTTAAACAGTCCAGTTAAAAATCCTGGAGTTGAGTTCTTTAAAGAGTTTTTTCAAAAATACTTTAAACTGTATGACTTTAGATAGATTTGAGAACATGCATTTCAGTCTGAGAATATCTCGCCAGCTGCTTTTTGGGCTATTACAATCCTTGTCAGCATGTATGTATACAATTATGTGCTTTGACTGCAGCATTAACGCGTTTAGCTCTTATTTCTAGCAATCTATTTGTTTATAACACCCTCAGTCATATATGTATCAATGAATATAATATGTGACAATTGGTTGGTTGTCATAATAAAACCCAGAGTTTTGGATACCGGGGCTGGTGTCTGCTCTGGTATCTCATCAGTTATTAGGACAGCATTTTGTCTTAATAACTGATGAGATGCTGGAGCAGACTTCAGCCCCAGTATGCGAAACTCTGAGTTTTATTATGACAACAAACTAATTGTCACATATTATATTTATTGATAAATTCCTCTATTTTACATATTATCGACGTCTCATTCATTCTTTCGTTGTCATATTAATATTATTATTATTATTATATATATATATATATATATATATATATTAGTAGGTATAATGGCATAGCAGTTATATGTATCTTACAGTAAATATTTCAAATAAGAGCAAGGTGTACATATGTGAATGTGTGTATACTTATTTGACAAAAGGTGGTGATCACA
>NC_068981.1:37705374-37708235 GCF_001194135.2 Octopus bimaculoides
ACACACACACACACACACACACACACACACACACACACACACACACACACACACAATGTATATGACTTGTTCTTATTTAAAACAATTACTGTGAGGTACATGTAACTGTTATGTCATTATACCCACTGATAAATGGTGAACATTTATAACAACAGTGTCTGATATATCGTTTATTTTGTCTATTATTACAGAATACAATACACTTTGTACCATTGCTCACAAACTGTTATTTACAAGCCAATGGGAAAATCTCTACTTGGTAACTAAGTTTACTATAAATAGTAGCCAGATTTTCCTCCAATCACAGCTTAGCATTTTAAATGAGGACAGACACAGTAGGTAAAGTAGTTCTAAATATGCTCTTAAAAAATAAAGATAGAAGACAAGATTTTTGTGTTTGAAACACGTTTTGCTTCAGGTGGCGAGCTTGTAGAACTCTTACAGTGCCAGACAAAAATGCTTTGCAGCATTTCTTCTCACTCATTACAGTGAGTTAGAATTGTAACGAGGTCAACTCTGTCTTTCATCCCTTCTAGATCAATAAAATAAGTAAACATAAGTAAACAGTCAAACATTTAGTTTGATTAAATCAGCTATTCTCCTCATCTAACATTGCTGACCTTGTATTAAAATTTGAAATTTTTATAGGTTTTCTTCATTATAACTGACTTAGACTCAACACAATGGCTGTTAAATTTTAGAATGCAATAAGAGATAATGAAATGCATGCTTTGCAAAGTATATTCTTTTTTTATCTACTCTAGACACAAGGTCTGAAATTTTGGGCGAAGGGGCCAGTAGATTAGATTGACTCCACAATGCAAGTGGTACTTAATTTATTGACCCCAAAAGGGTGAAAGGCAAAGTCGACCTTGGTAGAATTTGCACTCAGAATTTGCACATGAAGACAAGAAATACTGCTAAGCATTTTGCCTGGCATGCTAATGTTTCTACCAGCTCTCTGCCTCCTTTGCAAAGTATACTGTAATATCACTTACAGCAATATTGAAAATCATAATTTGCTTCTTACACATCCTATGTTATATCTTGACTGAGAGAAAAGTAAATGCTTATTTAAGGTGATTAGCAATTTAAATTTAGTTAAATGAAATTATATTTTCATTGAGATAAAGTAAATATTGTTGAACAAACTCAACAAAATGGTGAAAAAAAGAATGAAAATTGTCTGGACCAATGGTGATAGAAAAATGTTTACACATAGGCTGTGTGGTTAAGAAACTCACACTGTGTCCATATGGTTTAGCGTTCAAACCCACTGCACAGCATCTACTATAACCCTGGGTCAACCAATGGCCTGTGAATGAATTTGGTAGTCAGAAACCGAGAAATCCAATCCTGCTAGACTGAACAACTTCTTCCTCTCTTGGACTACTTCATCTTGCACCACTCACATTGCCACCGCCACTTGTCACTCATGCCTGTAGTAATCTATTCCTATGTTTTCTGTACAAGAGCATATGCATGAAATATAAAAAGCTTTTCTGTTTTTTTTAATGTAAACCTAATATGATCTGCTTATTTTTTTACTTCATTTTCATGTTTTTTATCATCTTTGCATCATCATCATCATCATTATCATCATCATCATCATCATCATCATCATCATCATCATCATCATCATCATTTAACATCTGTTTAACATGCTGGCATGGGTTACACACACACACACACACACACACATAAATGCATGTGATGTGCCTTTGCAAGTGTTTGCCCCTACTACCATCACCACAACCACTTGACAAATGGTTTAGTTGGTTTACTTTTCCAAGAGATACTAGTATAACATGTGCAAGACTAGTACTAGGGGTAATTTATTTGACTGGACCCTTCAAGATTGTACCCCAGCATGGCTGCAGTCCAGTGAGTGAAGACAGTAAATGATAAAAAGTAAAATTATACAGATGTTTACTTACTTAAGCTGGTTGAATAAAATTAGTTTGAGGCTTGAACATTGTCAAGTGTTTTATTTTTGAATATCCTCAAAATGTGTTACAGATGGAAATATTGTAAATATATGCTTTAAAAATAAGGTTTAATAGTCCATAAAATTATAATTATAATCACACAATAACTTGTCTAAAACGTTTTAAGCAGCAATATTTACGTTGAAGAATTATAAAATTATTATATTATCAACACCATTGTTGTTACTGCTGCTCTCATTGCCATTCTCATCCTCATCCTCATCATCATTGTTGTTGTCATCTTCATAGTTGTCATCACTGTCATCATCACCATTATCATCATGAATAGCAGCAGTAGTAGTTTGAATTAGATAATTTGTTACAATATACATTATTCCTGTTAAAAATATATATATATATTTGAAGATACTTAGTTTTTACATACATTGCACACACATACACATTTCTGAGAGTTGTATACACATAAATAAATAAATAAATACACACACACATACACACATGTACTTATGCATACATTGTTATCTTAGAAATTGTTAAATGCATAATTATTTTGCCACTTTAGCAGAATGATTATTATTATGGTTTCATTTATATCAATATAATGGCAGTTTATAAATGATATAATAGCGTTTATTTCATCATGATATTCTTCAGATCTTTATAATTAATGTTCAGAAGAGTTTGACACTTTTGTACTGAAAACTATAAGCTTTATATTAATGGATTTTCTTGACTAACTTTCTCATTTAGTTTCTCTTTATCAAACAATAGTATTAACTTCTTGTATCATCTTAAAAAGTACTTCATATGTACACACACACACACACACACACACACACACACACACAAATATATATATATATTATATTATATATGTATATATTATACATTTGCATATATATATGTAATATT
>NC_068981.1:37708376-37712299 GCF_001194135.2 Octopus bimaculoides
ATATATATATATATATATATATATATATATATATATATATATATATATATATATATATATACATACATATACAAAATAGAGTCACTGTTAAGAGAGGTTAGTGTAAGACTGCAATCATAAATATAAATATCATAACAATAGTCAAACTATTTCATTTACATTGCAAAAATATATTTCTATAATATCCTTTCTGTCTCTGTCTCTTGTATCTCTTTCTCAATATAATTGTCTTACTGGTTTCAGTCATTGATCTGCAGCCATGCTAGTACTCTGCTTTCCACTTGTTGTTTAATCAATGATGTTGGTGTCAGTACTTCACACAGTTTGGTAATTATTTCATTAATATCCATTTGTCGAACAGCTAACTTGCAAGACATTAAGAGATGCAACATGACATTATGGCTGTCATTCAGAAGTGAAGATGACTTGGTAATATGCATCATGCTTTTGGCTAAATGATTATATTGCTAATTCTTATGTAGTCACAAAGTGGAACACCCAAGACGTTATAAGTGAGAAGAAAGAGAAGAGGAGACAGAAAAGAGGAGAGAGAGAAGAGGAGAGAGAGAAGAGGGGAGAGAGAAGGGGGGAGAGAGAGAGAGAGAGATAGGGAGAGAGATAGAGAAGGAGAAAAGGTGGGGATTACTTTTTCTGCATTTGGCTGATATTTTTCTGATTCAAGTAGAGAAGATAAAAGGCAAAGTTGACTCCAGCAGGATTTGAACTCAGAGCACATACAGCCAGAATATAATGTTTTTGTTTTATACAATGATCTAATAAGTCTACCAAATGAATGCCTTGGGCATAACATAAACACAAATGTGAATACCGATACACACACATATGAATACACAACAGACTCCTTTGCAATTTTTGTCTAACAGATTCTACTTATAGAACATTGTACCCTGAAGTGTATTCACACTAAGGATCATATGTTTGAGAAATGAGTTTTGTCAAACTACATGGCTATTCATCTTTACCATCATCATTGTCATCATCATCATCCTCATTGTCACCGTCATCATTTTAACACCCATTTTCCCATACTTGCATGGTTTATACAAACTTTATTGAGGCAAACCTTGGTACAGCCAAATGCCTTACCTGTAATCAAATTTTACCCATTTCCAAGCAAGATAATAATTCCGCATATTTCCAAGCAAAGTTATAATTCCGCATTAAGAAAATCATCAAATGGTGAGAGAGTTTTGTTATTTAAGAGATAAGGTGGATGTGAAGCAGGTGTGACAGCAAGAGCGAGACTTGGCTGGTTGAAGCTCAGGGAATGCGGAATGTTGTTATATGGGGAAAGGTTCACATTGAAGATGAAAGGAAGGGACTATAAGAGTTGTGTGAGAGCTGCAATGCTGTATGGGAGTGAGACATGGTGTCTGAGGGAGAGAGAGATGGTAATTTTGAGAAGGACTGAGAGAGCAATGGTGAGAGAAATGTGTGGGATGAAGCTGTTTGATAAGAGGAGGACTGAGGATTTGATGGGAATGCTGGGGCTGGAGGAATCGGTGGAATGGTTTGTAAGGGTGAATGGAGTGAGGTGGTATGGGGATGTGTGGAGGAGGGATGAAGTGTATATTCTGAGGAGGGTGATTGCATTTGAGGTAAATGGAGTGCAAAAGCAAGGTAGACTGAGGAATAAGTGGAGGGAAGAGGTGGAGGAGGAGATTGGGAGGGCTGGTTTGAAAAAGAGGATCCCCAAAACCGGGCAAGATGGCAAATGGTGTGAAGGTGGTTGCTATGACATTGAAGTAATTCCAGCCACCCATGTTAATGGGGACAAAACCCGGATTTAAAATACTGGATGATGATGATCATCATCATCGTCATTTAACGTCCGTTGTCCATGCTGGCAGTTTGGCTAGTGCTGGTCAGCTTAAGGCTGCACCAGACTCCAGTCTGATTTGACATTGTTTTCTATAGTTGGATGCCCTTCCCAATACCAACCACTCTGAGAGAATAATGGGTGCTTTTACGTGCCACTAGTATGGGTACCAATTATCTGACGCCAACATCAACCATGACTACGATTTCACTTGGCTTGACGGGTCTTCTCAAGCACAGCATATTGCCAAAGATCTCAGTCACTAGTCATTACCTCTGTGAGGCTCAAAATTCAAAGATCATGCTTCACCACTTCGTCCCATGTTTTCCTGGCTCTACTTCTACTACAGGTTTTCTCCACAGAGATCAGCACTTCTTTACACAGTTGTCTTTGTCCATACACATCACATGACCATACCAGTGCAGTTGTCTCTCTTGCACACCACATCTGCTGCCTCTTATGCCTAACTTTTCTTTCAAGATACTTACACTCTGTTCACTTCGCATGTCCAGCAACGCATACTAGCTTCATTTCTTTCAAGCCGACACATATCCTTGTCTGTCACAGCCCATGTTTCACCGCCATGTAGCATGGCTGTTCACACACAGTCACCAAACAATCTGCCTTCCATTTTGAGAGAGAGGCATTTTGTTGCCAGCAGAAGTAGATCTCTAAACGTTGTCCAGCCTAATCTTATTCTCACAGCTACGCTTTTGGAGCATCCACCTCCACAACTAACTTGGTCACCTACATAATGGAAACTATCTACTACCTCTAGCTTGCCTGCCTGGCAGTTGTTGGGGGTTTATTTTCTGCACATTTTCAGTG
This sequence comes from Octopus bimaculoides, assembly GCF_001194135.2. Taxonomy (NCBI): domain Eukaryota; kingdom Metazoa; phylum Mollusca; class Cephalopoda; order Octopoda; family Octopodidae; genus Octopus; species Octopus bimaculoides. Next base: position 37,711,045 of record NC_068981.1, read on the forward strand.
TTTATTGTATCTGTGCATCTTCCACTTACAAATGCTCTGATATTGCTGCACGTTTTATATGTCCTAAGCATATACCGGGTGCATCTACTAATGGATGCCTTTTCTGCAGATCAAGCAGAGCCATCTACCTGAGGGGACTTGTGATTTGTCTGCCTTCCTACGCACTAAGGCTTTGGTTTTTGCTAGGTTAACTGTAAGACTCTTCGATTTTAGACCTTGTTTCCATACCTGGAATTTCTTCTCTACTTCCAGTAGTGATTCAGTTATAAGAGCAAGGTCATCAGCATAGAGGAGCTCCCAGGGGCATCCCATCTGAAGCTCTTCTGTTATTGCCTAGAGGACTATGATGAACAAGAGGGGCTGAGCACTGATCCTTGGTGAACCCCTACTTGTACCCTGAATTCTTCACTATACTTATTGCCAACTCTCACCTTACTGGTAGTATCCTGTACATGGCTTGCACAGCTCTCACCAACCACTTGTCTTTCTCTAGTTTCCACATTGACTCCCAGATAAGGGATCAGTGGGGGACCCTGTCAAAGGCTTTCTCTAACTACACAGCTATGCTCGTGCCTATATAAGTACAGGCACATGCATAGCTATGTGATTATGAAATTTATTTCCTAATCAAGTGGTTTTAGCTCCAGTCCCACTGTACGGCATCTTGGGCAAGAATTTTTTACTCTGTACCGGAATTGACCTAAGTCTTCTGAGTGAAAGTGGTGAATGGAAACTGAAAGAAAACCATTGTTTTATGTGTGCATGCATATGTGTGTGTGTGCATGTGTGCGTGTGTATGAGAGAATAAATTTCCTTAAGAAATTAATCGCATTTTATGCATTCAAACTCATACTTTCACGCACTCACCCAAACACATGTATGTATACATGCATGCACACTTACTGTATGATTTTTATAAAAATAACACTCTATATATTTAGGTTTCAAAGGCTATTATCATAACTTTGGCCAATTTCAGTGTATTTCAGTGCAACACAATGACAGTGACCAGGTTGTATATTTATCCTGAAAGAGTTGGACACCTAATAATATATATATATCACTATTACAAAATGACAAGGCAGAAAAAGTTAATATAAATGTGGTTATGAGTGTATGTTTTTAATGGATACAATGACACTACAATGAAGCAATATTTTTTTAGACCCAATAGTCTCAAATCAAATAATCACTTTCCAAACAAGTGCAAGCTAAGCATATATACATAAATACATACATATGTATATATCTATAT
>NC_068981.1:37713788-37719588 GCF_001194135.2 Octopus bimaculoides
ATAGATAGATAGATAGATAGATAGATAGATAGATAGATAGATAGATAGATAGATAGATAGATAGATAGATAGATAGATAGATAGATAAGTAGATAGGTAGGTAGGTAGGTAGGCAGGCAAGTAGATACTGAGAGAGAAAGATACCTGGAGCTGAATCAAAACAACTCAAATATCTCATATTTATCAATGAAATGCTTTCAATTTGAAGAGAAAAACCACACATGGGACAGACAAAGGAAATTTATTGCCATAGTAATAATTTGACTTATGTAAAAAGACAAATGTATTGTATATATCCTTAGAGGTCAAGATCATAAGTTACTAACAAGAAAAATATGAAAATGGAAGACAAGTTTTCAAGTCTTCAGTTGTCAAGTTTGTCTTTCTCGATATTAAAGCAGATCTTAACCACTGAAAGCCTGAAGACAGTATTATCAAGGAATATTTGCTATAACAACATAAAGCAGCATGTCAAAAATTGGTTGCCCTAAAGAAGACAGGATTAATGATTTAGACTCTAAAGAAGACAGGAGTGAAGAAGGCAAGTCCTTAAGAAGGCAGCTCAGAATAATACTTAGTGCCTCAGATTAAGACAATTAACCTAGAATTTCTAAAGTGCAGTGGTAATTGCTTTGTAAGAATCTTTAACAAGATTATAAAGATTGTTACCTATTGCAATACAGCAATAGAGTTTCAGAGTGAATCTAAAACAAACCAACAGCTTCATGAAAGGCAATAATTACTCTGTGAAATATTTTCTGTTGTTATTGTTTAACCCAGGTCTGCTCTGATGGAGATGACAGAGCTCTGTTCAAAAACCCTCCAGCAGTAACCAACCCTTTTTTCACAGACATAATGCCTCCAAGACAACATCATATTCTAACGTGTTTTTCATTTTGATGATAGTAAAGTGTGTCTAGGAAAATTTGGTTGTTATTTCTAATAAAGAGAGAGCTTCTACATCGATCATGTAGATCTCTCATTGCCTCATGTGAGCAGCAAAAGATATGTGTGTGTGTTTGAAAAGGTTAATCATAAGCGCCCACACACTAGGACAAAAATTTTTCCTCAAAAAGTTAGTAACATCCTGATAAAAGATTTCATAACATCTTTTAAAAAATAATTTTTTTAAATATCACCTTTACAGTTCAAAGCTGTTTTAAGTAATTCTTATAGACTATCAAACATACACACACACACACACACACACACACACACACACACACACATCAAGCAAAAAGGATCTTAAGTGTTAGTTTCCAATCTACCAAATCCAATTACAAGGCTTTAACTGGTCCAGGCTATTGTAGTAGACACTTGGACAAAATGACACAAGCCAGGCCTCTTTATATTGTGCCACTTTATACCCTCTAATTTATTGGTCCAAGCTAACAAGGACAATAAAACAGTTACCAGATTGTAGTGAGAACTGGGATTAATATAACTGAATACATGCTTGAAAGTTTGCTACCAGGCTATTGTCTGGTAACAGCACAAGAATAAATTTATCATAATTCTACATATGTTTTCACATGCTGTCATGTGATGGCTGGGTTTTGTAAGGCAATGCATAATGGCCATATTCCACTGCCACCCATCAACCATTCTAGTTGCCTCTTTACATCACATAAGGAAGTAGTACATCTATTCTAAAATCAAGATGCAAATGCTAATATTAAAAAAAATTAAAAAATTAAAAACAATTCCTGTATTTGAATGTGTTTATAAATTTTCACCATTCCGCTGATAATTTATAATATTTAATATTTCATTTTCGCCTCATTTCTCATTAATGATCTTATATATTGGAAACAGTGCAATGTGTATATCGTTTTCACTCTTCTTGATTTGTTTTTCTCTTTCTCCTGATATTTTGTTTCTCTTTGGAAAACAGAAATTAGAAATAGGTACTCAAGAACCGCTTTGGCTATCACACTTTAGCAAATCCAGTTATTTACATCAAATTATAAGATTTCAATATTTAATTCCTTAATTGATTTCTTATAATTTTCAAATGTATATGTCAATTCAATTAGCAATGGATTTCAATTTAGTATATTTTCATTAATCTAACATCATTACATCAAACATTTTATATATATATATATATATATATATATATATATATATATATATACATATATAAAATACATATAAATATCTTTATATATATATACATATTATACACACACACGCACACACACACACACATACATATATATATATACATATATACAGACATGTTTATATACATGCACACACATACACACACAGTGTATGTCTGTGCGTATGTATGTGTTTGTGTATATGCGCATACATATTCAGATGTGTGTGTGTGTAAACGTATGTGTGTGTGTGTAAGCATAGGTGTGTATTGCCAAATGAAATTAGTTTGTTTCAGAAACACCATATTCAGATGAATAACTGTAAGTGAATTAACAACAACAATCATCAAAGTGATGACTGTTGTTGCTGTTGTTGTTATCATCATCATTATCATTATTATTATGTCCACGCATTTAAGATGTTTATCACTTTGCTCTGTATGTCTCGAAAATATTCATTGATTTTTTGTCCTTTTTGAGGCTTGCTATTGCTAATTTTTGTGTCTCCTTTCGCTATAGAACCCATTACGACCTCAAAAGACTTGTTATATTTTTGAGTTACTGTGCCACTGAGGCTTATCAGTTCAGTTGTTTCAATCCCTGAATTGTTGCCATGCTGGCTGGTGCACTGCATTGAAGTGTTTAAGTTAAACAAGTCGGGTCCCCTTACTTGTTTTTTCGTTTTTATTTAAAGTCTTGTTCTTACTCTATTGGCCTCTATTGCTGAACTGCTAACTTAGAGGGACATAGACAAACTAACATCATTTTAAAGAAGCAGGGGGACAAATACACACACACACACACACACACACACACACACACACACACACACACACACACACACACACACACACACACACACAAACACACACACTCACACACATACACACACACATGATGGACTTCCACATGGCTTTGATCTACCATGTTCACTCACATGGCATTGGTTGGCTGAGGATTATAGTAGAAGACACCCAAGTTGTCACACAGTGGAGCCGAACCCCAAAACCTTGGGTTTACAAATCAAGCTTCTTAAAAACATAGCTATGCTTGTAGCTATACACATATAATTATAGGAAATTTTCTGTTCTAATAGAAATATTTCAAAATAACACATATAGCAATGAATTTCCCTACTGCCCAGCAAGTGAGTTTGAGAGAAAGAAGGCACAGTATAGAAAGATGTTATCCACATTCAATGAAAATACCATCTCTCTCAGACACCACTGAAACTACTACTACCACTACCCTTCCAACATATATGACTGAGAAGGAAATAAGTATTTACAAAAACAATAGCAGCAAAAAGTACTGAACAGCAACAACTGCACTGAGTGCCAAAAGAAACACCAGTTTCTGAATTAGGCACAAAGGCTAGCAGTAGAGAGAGAGAGAGAGGGAGGGAGAGGGATAGAGAGAGAGGGAGAGGGAGAGAGAGAGAGAGAGAGATAGAGAGAGAGACGGACAGCAGCTAGACAGAGATACAAGATACATGTACATACATACAGAACAGACACATGCACGTAGGGAGAAAGATTTAGATACTGATATATATTTATGTGTATGTGTATATGCAATTAAGGATATGGAGACACAGAAACACTCCAGTTCATCAGGAATCACTGCTAAGATGCTTAAAAGATCTGGCAGAGTTGGATATGACTTAGTCACCCATGTAAATCAGGTTGTCCACAAGAGAGTCATACCCAATGATTGGTGTAGCAGCATTATAGTCAACTGCTACAAAGACAAAGGTGATGCCCTGGTCAGAAATAATTATAGAGGTATCAAATTACTGGACCAGATGATATAAGTTGATGAAAGGGTCATAGCTAAATTAATAATGAAGAGAATTAGCAAAGATAAGATGCAGTTTGAATTCGCGCCAGGCAGAAGCACTACTGGTGCTTTCTTCCTGGTGAGGCAACTGCAGGAGAAATACTTGACCAAAAATAAACCTCTGTATCTGGCTTTTGTGGACATGGAGAAAGCCTTTAGCAGAGTCCTCCACTCCCTTATCTAGTGGGCAATGCAGAAGCTAGGAATAGATGAGTGGTTAGTGAGAGCTGTACAAGCCATGTACAGGAATGCTGTCAGCAAGGTGAGAGTCACCAATGAGTATAGCAAAGAGTTTTGTGAACAAGTAGGAGTCCAACAGGGATTGGTTCTTAGTCCTTTCTTGTCTACCATAGTCCTCCAAGCTATAACTGAGGAATTTAAGATTAGCTGCCCTTGGGAGCTCCTCTATGCCAATGACCTTGTTCTTGTTGTTGAATCACTATCATAACTAGTGGAGAAATTTCAGGTATGGAAACACAGACTGGAATCAAATAGACTTAGAGTTAATTTAGCAAAAACCAAAGACTTAATAAGTAGAACTCTAGAATAAAGATCATATTCTCACCAGTAGCTCTGTAAAGATTTGCATTCATGGCTAATGATAACAAAATCAATAAACAAGAAACGAACAACAATAACATAACAACAAATATGTAATTAGAATTGTTTCTAGGGAGAAAGCCAGCAATTTTGAAGGTGGAGTTTCTTTGATTATAGCAACCTCAGTGCATGAAGGGTACTTATTTTATTGACTTGGGCATATAAAGAAGGCAAAATGAAACTTGGTGGCAAAGGACTCAGAATATATAGAACCAGAATCTGTAGCTTGGCTAGAGTGTATACCACCCAAGCAGCTCTTGATTTTGTTGCCCTGTGCCACTGTACAGGCTCAAAAGTGCTCCCCCATAAAAATGCTGCCCAGGGTAGATTATCACCATCACTCCTACCTAGCTACACAACTGGCCAAACAAATACTACAAGGCATTTTTCCCCAATATTTTAATGATTCTGCAAATCCACTTTTCTCAAATAACAACAACATTAATAATTCAGTTTATCCAATTATCCTATCTTGAAAAAAAAAAAATGAATAAATAAATAAATAAAACATTAGATTGATTCAGAAAGAAAACTTGTCTTTTTTTCAAAATATTGTCAAATTGAACTGTGACTTAGTCCAGTTCATCTGTCAGTTAGAAAACTGGGTCAACAATTCTCATTGACACTCAAGTATAAGGAAAGTGGAAAAGAAAGAAAGATAAACTGATGTGTAAATTCTATTTTCATTTATTGAATGAATTTTTAGAATATTTCCAAATATAGAATTTTACATTTCTTTAACACTATGAGATATAAATATTCAGAAACATTTGATAAAATATAATGTGTTTTATCTATCTATCTATCTATCTATCTATCTATCTATCTATCTATCTATCTATCTATCTATCTATCTGTTTGTCTGTCTATCTACCTGTCTATCTATTGATTGATTGATCAATCTCTCCATCTATTTGTTTTTCTGACAAAGTTCCTACATACCTCTGTCATCCCCTCTAGCAATGTTAAATATTAATACAAAACACCTATTGCCTCTTTTTCACTTCTGATACTTTTTGTAATTTTTTAATATCCTAGTCATTTTCTTATGTCAGTTTCTTTCATTGCTATAAAGTACACTTAACTACAGTGACATTATATCTTCCACCAAAGTATGTATGTATGCATCTATATATATATATATATATATATATATATATATACACACATATGTATATATAAATCCTTTTGTTATTTACACCACCTGTCCTCGTCTGTTGTTGTTTTTTCATACATTCTCCCATATAAATATATGG
>NC_068981.1:37719732-37730384 GCF_001194135.2 Octopus bimaculoides
TATATATGTATGTATGTATGTATGTATATATGTATGTATATGTATATATGTATATATATGTATACACACATGTGTTTGTGTGCTGATATTGCTGTATATACTATCAATAACAAAGTAGCAAAATCACCAGCATGACTACCACCATTCACCATCGCTATTGCCTAACTTTATCTCTTCTAAGTTACAATCTTATCATTAAAATTACTGATTTGATTCTTTTTGGTGAAACATCAAGATTTGTAGTGGAAGGGGTTATAGTTGATTGTATGTATCATACTATATTCTTGTTAATTATTACATCTTATATAGAAGGATGTGTATTAATATTGGTTTCAAATTTTTGCACAACGCCAGGAATTTTGGGGGAGGGGTCTTGTCAATTACATCAACTTCAGTGTTCAACTGGTACTCAATTTATCGACCCTCCCCCAAAGTCGACCTTGGCAGAATTTGAACGTGCTGACAGATGAAATGCCACTAAGCATTTTGCCTGGCATGTTAATGTTTCTGCCAGCTAAATGCCTTAATGTGTATTAATACTGACCACAATGAAGGCAGGGAGTTGGCAGAATTGTTAGTATTCTGGGTAAAATGCTTAGCAGCATTTTGTCTGTCTTCATATTCTGAGTTCAAATTGTGCTGAGATCAACTTTGCTTTTCATCCTTTCAGGGTAGATAAAACAAGTATCAGATTGGACACTAAACTCTGCTTGCAAAGACCTGTTGGGGCAAGTGAAATTGAAATTGAACCAAATTCGATGACTGGCACCCATGCCAGTGGAGCGCTAGCAGCACCATCCGAGCAGGATCACTGCCAGAGCAGCTGTCTGGCGTCTGTGCTGGTGGCACGTAAAAAGCACCATTTGAGTGTGATTGTTACCAGTGTTACCTTACTGGCACTTGTGCCGGTGGCATGTGAACAAAACATTCAAGCGAGGTCGTTGCCAGTGCCGCTGGACTGACTCCTGTGCAGGTGGCATGTAAAAAAACACCATTTGAGCGTGGCCGTTGCCAGTACTGCCAGACTGGCCCTCGTGCCAGTAGCATGTAAAAGCACCCACTACACTTTCAGAGTGGTTGGCGTTAGGAAGGGCATCCAGCTGTAGAAACTCTTCCAGATCAGATTGGATCCTGGTGCAGCCATCTGGTTCGCCAGTCCTTAGTCAAATCATCCAATCAATGCCAGCATGGAAAGCAGACGTTAAACGATGATGATGATGATGTACTGGGATCGATGTAACAGACTTACCACTCCTCCAAAATTGCTAGCATTGTGCCAAAATTTGAAACCAGTTTTGACCACAGTGATGTTTGAAAACAAAATGTAGAGGACAAAACTAAATTTGTAAATGAACCCAACTGAAGGAGTTTCTTTATGGCAACTAGAACTTCTAGAAATAGCAGCTAATTTCTCTACATATTTCACTCTACCATATCAGAAGTAGAAGGATACTTTAGATAATGTATTCCTAATGCAGTAGTCTCTGCTTGGCTGTGTTTGATCTTAGGTCTGTTTGATCAGAGTTGTCCTTGAATTAAATAGCATGTGCAACATTGGTGAAGGGACTGTGTTGCAATTTTACTCATTTAATACTGCCATCAAATCTGCTTTTCCAAAGTCCTATCAAGATTAAAAGTGATGAGCTCTATATTTTAAGCATGACAAAATGTAGACAGAAGCGTCACTACTGAGGTATTAACGAAGTAATTCTTTGATTATCAAACTTTGGACCAGAGGTTTATTGTAGCAGAAACATTAAGAAATGTTTGGCAACAAGAATAAATAATGCATACCTCTTATTATTATTATTATCACAGTGAAAGGCAGTGAGCTGGCAGAATCTTTAGCACACAGGGCAAAATGCCTAGCAGCATTTCCCTGCTGTTTTTACATTCTGAGTTCAAATTCTACCCAAGCCAACTTTGCTTTTCAACCTTTTGGGGTCAATAAAATAAGTACCAGTTCAGCACTGGAGTCGATGTAATGGACTGACCCCATCCCTGAAATTGCTGGATTTGAGCCATAATTTGAAACTATTATTATCACAGCCATGTTTATTTTTATTTTTCATGGAGCCAATTTTTACAGAAGTTGTAATAGTCAATCTAATCCAGCACATGAAGCAACTTATTTGTGATCACTCAACCTACTAGAAATAAGAGTCAAATTTGCCTTGATTCATATTACCATAATAAAATAAAAACATATTGGATGATGCAGTTCAAGATATATTATGTCCAGTAAATAAGGTGGGATGGTCACAACTAGAATGTCTTTGATCAAATATTTAATCAGTCAAAACTGACGTGGAGCTAAACAACTACAACGTGTATATATTTTCTTGATTTTGGGAAGATAAAAGGCAATTTCATTATTATTTAAATTCAAATAACAAAAGAAAGTTATTAAGCAATATATCTTAAAATTTTTATCATAATGGTTAATTACTATCTTAATTTCTGTATATTCTTCTAAATCAGAAAACATTGGTCACATCAGGAGGGTGATATGATGATCACACAGGATTACTTATGGTCAATGTATGGAGGGATACAAAATACTTTTATAGAGACTCGTTCTGTGGAAGAAGAATTGGTTTAACCTAATTAGTATGCTTCTACATGTTTCCATTGAATTGTTGGAACATGCGTCTTTCTCTGTCAAGTGTTTTCTAATGCTAGTAATAAAAACAATATTGGAGAGTTAATTTGTACCCTAAAACTAATTATATTACTGTAATCAGAGTTATGTGCATTGCTTGAAAATAAATGTTTAGGGAATGTAAATTCCTAATTCCTCTGAAATCACACCAAAATTTCAATGATTCCACCAAACAAAATTTAATGATTGTATCAAAATCTTTTTACCTTTTGAACAGACATGGCCGTATCATTAAGAAGTCCACTTCACAATCATGTGATTCTGAGTTCAGTCTCATTACACATCACTTTGGGCAAATGTCTTTCATTATAGCCCCTTTCTGACCAATGACTTATGAAGGAATTTGGTAGATGGAAATTGTAGTAAAACCTATTGCACATATATATTTATGTGTATATGTGAATGCATGTGTATACATGTTTTTGATTGACAATTGGTTTAGGTTTGTTTAAATACCTGTAATTTTGCATTTCAGCAAAAAAGAGACTACTAGCTTAAAAATACTTTGAGGTAGTGTTTCATCATGGCTGCAATCTAGTAACTGAAATATGTAAAGACTAAAAGGATAACAGAATGTACTTCAGTCATTATAAGAAAAACAAAAAAACAACTTATATTATCCAATGAAAAGCCCTTAATCTGGTAGTCATAAAAAGAATGTCTGAGCAGCAAAACAACAGTCACATTCAAATTAACAAGGAAAATTCCTGAGAAGAGAAGATAGTTACCAAATTTCATGCAAAGTATTAGATTTATATTGCAGAAACAGGGGAAAATATTATTATTATTTCTTTTTTCTAAAGCTTCAGAATTATAATCAGTAACACTCAACTCTCATTTGTTCTTTTAGAGTCAAATATCCAGCAAAGTAAGTAATTTACTTATTTGTTTGTCGTTTAAAAGAGTTGATAATTACTATCCATTGTTGAATTTGGCCCCCACCAAACATAGAAATGAATTGGATGATATTCATGCTTACCTGACATTAATGATATGAGGTGAAGTGAAATAACCTCCTCCAAGAAAAGTGAGTTTTGTATGTGACAAAAAGTATATTCCACAGTTTAGTTTAAATTTCATTTACTCATGAGAAATTTATGTTCTACATTCATTCAAAATCAATGGTTCCTCTATGCTGTGTGTTTGTGTATGGACACATGTTTTAAAACTTAGAAAGGAATAAATGTTCACACAAAAAGATTTCAAAATGAAATCAGATTTTTTGTTAATTGAAGAAATTTGAGTGCTGGTTACTCACTGGTATTTGTACATAATTTGAAAAGGAAGTCAAAGTTTGTATGCAACAAATTTCCAAGTCCACCCATAGCAAAGAAATTAAGGCAAACATTGCTTGAAATGCATATGTATCATGTCAAGTGCTAGCTGTATTTATTAAATTTGGTATGTTTTGATTTGTTTGCAATCAAATGGAGAACATTCCATTGCTGTCTTTCCAATAAGTTGACCTGTCTACATGTATAATGTAAGCTATTTCAGCCATTCATTGATTTCACTCTTATTGCATCCCCCAACCTCCAGACCTGTACAATGTCTTTCTCCTCAGAACATTAGCCTTTTTGGAATTCTCTCCCTGCTCATGTCATTCTAACAGGTGTAGACTTACAAAGGTTTGAGAGGAATAGTAATGGCATTAATTTCATTATATAGGACAGCGCATGAAAGCCATGAGCCCCTTTCTCCAGACAAAAAAAAAAAAACATTTGGGGTAAGTTACTCACCAGTAGCTTATTTCATTTCAGCATGTAACACAAAATTCTTACAGTGGCACAAGGCCAGAAATATGTGGTTGAGAAGTAGCTGATTAAATTGATCCAGTATTTAATCAGTACCTTACATTATTAACTCAAAACAAAGTGAAAAGCTAAGATAATCTCAGCATGATTTGAGCTTAGAATGTAAAGAAATTGCACAAATACCACATAGAATTTGTCGAATGTCCTAATGATTTGTAATCTACCACCTTTGTAATACAAATGATAATGATTGCAGTATCAAATAGATAAATTAACTAATAGAATTTAACCGATTTTTCATATCACCAAAACTTCCAAACAAGATTATATTGGCAACAATTTACAAGATCTATCTAGAAATCTAATTTTGAACTGATGCTTTGGAGAGTTTATTATGTTTCTAATCCTATCATTTCTTATTCTTAAATAAAATCCAATAGTATTAAATGTAATTTAATATTGCAACTCATCGTCATGTGAATTTAAGATTACATATTTGTAACCATGTAACCATGAGTTCAATCTTTACTATAGCTGTTGAGTGATATCAATAATAAAGATCTTTACTATTCCTGCTTCAGTCTGATTGGCTGGCAACTGGCTTCAGTTCCTATTTCATGGATGAGTAATTAGCAGTAAGAAAGATATCCAGCTTTTAAAACTATTAGCACCTAATTTCTGAATACCACCCTCCATATGAAAACATGAAGAAACTGATGAAATATAGCAAAGGCAAGAAAATTAGTGTTCTTTTTTTTTTAATCTATTTATTGTCTTTTTTTTTATTTTGAAAACAACATTTTTTACTGAATGTGTGCCCATCTGAGTGTATATCAATTGATTGAAGTAGGAGAGGAAAAAGGGAGAATATGAGAAAGAGAAAGAAAAATATAGATACAGACAAATAGAAAAGAGTAAATTAAGATAAAAATATTTGAAATGACAATAAACATAACAAAAGCAGAAAATGAAAGATGATTTGAATAACCTTTTTTTAAACAAAAAAAAAAAAATGACAAAACCTATCTTTAGGAATGTTATCAGATATTCTACTGATGGAATGTTGTTTTATGTATTTATTTGCAGAGTTTGCTTAAGAAAATTGCAACTGTACTTTTGTTTCATTGAATAAACACACTGGTAGACATTTTCATACAGAACTATATCAGAAATAATGAGATGCAATAAAAGGCTGCATTCCTTCATATATTTATTTATTTACAATTTATCATCCATCAGGTTTCATATTTGCACACATGACAATGCCATGGGTAATGAAATGCTGGAATGGCTGTTGTGATTTGTAGATAAGTCCAAAAAGGGAAAGGAGCATTTATGACCTCATCAAACATGTTTCCATATATTTCGAACATTCCTGGAGGCTTAATATACATATTTTATGCCATGGGGCTTGATCTGAATAACAACATTCCATTGCAATCAGCTAATATCAGATATTATTCTATAATCTGAAGGTCAAAACAATACAAAAAGTTGAGTCAAATCATTTTGTTCAGCAGGATTCGTGATAATTATTTATTTAAATATTCATTAGAATTTAAAATTCTCTTTGGAAGATAAATAATTATTAGAAAAAATTACTATTTCAAAGTGGGGTTGATATTTATCTCCTGGAAACATTAATCTCATATTTGACTTCTAAGCAAAAGATGGCAACAAGAATTTATTGACTGGTTGATCTCTATAAAAATTCCACAGTTTTGAATCATAATGCAGATTTGTTATAATGTCCATATCATGTGGACTAAATTTATGTCAGTCTGCTATATTTTATTCCATTCAGAAATAATTTCACAGAAGGTAATTTGAGATTTTCTTTGGCATTTTTATTATTTTTCCAATTTCTTCTATGAATCATAATAAAACATTTACATAATTTGCACGTTTATATCTCATATATCCTTTGGAATCTAATCTTATAGATTAGTCACAAGATATATTATATGTAATGCTAACAGAAGTTCATTCTACTCACTGTAATAATAACTTTTTTCATAGATGACAATTATAACACTTATTTTATGAAAATATATTATTATTATTATTATTATTATTATTATTATATATTACTACATTACATTAATAATCAGAAGAGAATAGTTAAGATCATCAATGCTCATTAGTCAATCAGTGCATGTTACATTTTTGTACATTTTCTAACTCAAAATATCTAGTAGGTCTAAATAATGACTATCAAAATGGTAATGGTAATTGAATTCAGTAATTTAAAACTTTCTTTCGAAGAACAAAATAATATCTAAATACAAGCAATCTAACAAAAGTGACTCCTATTAAATTTAAGCAGGAATAAATAAATGGTCAGATTGACAAATAAAATGAGATTTCATGGGAATATAAAAGAATTCTAATATTACTTTTAATCAGCTACATTTATTTAACATTTATACTTGTTATAAGAGTTGAAAATTAAGACAACAAAAATTAAGAAATAAACATCTATTATTCTGAACGGTTATAAAATTATGGTGAAGTCTTAAAATTTTAACGTAGAACTAGAAAAATGAAGTAGAGCCAGCAACCACTTAGCTGCAAATGTGGCTTAGTAACATATACAATGCTTTTGCTAATTGTTTAGGTGCTTATGTAGCCCCACGAACAATAAGTATTGTCTCGGCCCCATCAACCTTGATCTAATTGAATATCTGATTGGCAACAGTTAGATGAAGGAAGAGCTGCACCAGCAACTGGTTGGATTCACTTAAATCTGAAGATACTATCGCAATCATCATCATCATCATTTAACATCCACTTTCCATGCTGGCATGGGTTGGGCAGGAGCTGGCCAGCTGGAGAACTGCTCCATGCTTTGGCATGGTCTCTATGGCTGGATGCCCTTCCTAACACCAACCACTTTACAGAGTGTACTGGGTGCTCTTGCACAGCACTGGCATGGGTACTTTTACATGGCACTGGTCTGGGTGCTTTTTATGTGGCACCAGCACCTATGAGCTCACAAGATTAGGAATGCTCAGTTAGAGAGGGAAGCAGGAGACAGGCTGTATGCAAGGACAACCACGTTTTTACTTAGTTTGACATGTTTTCTCCTGTATAGCAAACCACCAAAAATCTCAGTTCCCTGTCATCCCCTCTGTGAGTCCCGACATCTGTAGTTCCATTCTCACTACTTTATCCCACATCTTCCTGGGTCAACCCCTTCCACATGTTCCCTCTACAATTAGAGATTGGTGCCTCTTGATGCAACTGTCTTCATTCATATGCATTACATGATCATGCCATCACATTCTTCTCTCTTGCATACTTCATCCAATGCCTCGTATTCTCAGTTTTACTCTCAAATCACTTACATTCTGTTGTATATACACCCTGATAATTTGCATATGCTCCAGCAGAGCATATGAAATACAAGAACTGCCAAGTTCATGTGTTAAGTTCATAGATGAATGATATAATAACTTAAATACTATTTTGGAAAATTGTCTACATTCTAAAGAAAATATTTTAAATCTTAAAGATTTATTCATAGAAGTGTATTTTTATATTCTTAGCTATTTTCTTTTTGTACAAATGGGCTTCTGCTCACTAAACTCCTTTAATCAGCATCAGTTATTGTCTATTTTCCTTTCTGCATTCAAGGTATTTATCTCATAATTTCTTTTTACGAAGTTGTCATACATGAAGATGTTGAAGTACACAGCTTTCTCTGGCTTGCATACTCTTTCTACACAACACTTCTGGCACAGAAGCCAAATTTATTCCCATTCTGAAATATCTGCACTAAATGGTATCCTATCTGTATCCTTAATGAACACAATAACATACCCTTGATCTCTTTCCTGGTTCCAAATCCAGATTTACCTACAAAATAAATGTCTCTGAATTCACTGGCTTGTCCAATCACTACCTAATGAAGGCAATACACCATATAACCTTCCTGCACAAATTCTTCAAGCCAGCTAACTGGTTGAAGTATTGCCAGGTCAACACCAACCAATTATTCCTAGCTGAAAATATATTTCCACCCCCAGACTATTTGTAACTTGTCATTAGGTAACTAAAAACTATGCTTCTAGAAATATCTTGTCACATTCCTCAAATGAGTAAAATCCATAACCTCAAAACTGTTATGATTTACTCACACCTATGGGTTAAGACTGCACAGAGTTCAGCATAGATAGACACGTGCAATAACTGAGAAGATGGATCTGTGGGTCACACTTCATCACTTGGTTGACTGCCTACACACCATTTGATCAGGACTGAATTGTGCAACAACAATGATGACAACAACAATGGCAACAACAGCCAATTACATCTTATGGAGAATATTAAAAACGTTTTTCCTAAAATTAATGTTCAGACATCTATCAGTTAAAAATTGAAAGTCACTTCAAAGAAGTCTGTTATTCTCATTTTTCATTCATTAGAACTTTATTTTCTTCAAATGCTATTCATCTAATCATACATATTTATTTGTTTGTTTGTTTGTTTGTTATTTTATCTATTTATCTATTTATTTTGAAATAAACAGGCAACTTCAGAGGAAGAAATGTGAAACAATTTCTTCAGTTTCTTTCTAGAAATATTGGTGTTGGTTTTTCAAAAATATTGTTAGTTTTAGATCTTCTTATCAAAAAGTAGTTTTAAGATAAATTACTTTGAGTGATGGAGATCACAAAAACCTCTGTGCAGTTTATATACATACAGATATTTATGTATGTGTATATGTTTCTGTGCATATGTGATTATATATATGTATAGAAACAAACACAGACATGCTCACACACACATATCTATTGATTTCTAGCCTAGACACAAGTCTTCAAACTCAGGTGATGGGTATAGTCGATTAGATCAACCTCAATACTCAATTGCATACTTTCTTTTATAGACCACTGAAGGATGAAAGGAAGAGATTGACACTGTTATTCGTTTGTTCATTTAACATACATTTTCCCAACTTCTCTTTGGTTGGGTGATGACTTATTTGAAGCAGGATGTTCTTTCTGTTGCAGCTGGATGGTCTTCCTGTTTCTAATCCTTATCTGTTTTTCAACTAAGGAATATTTTATTCTACAAGTCTTCAAAAGCAGAGTGAGTGGTCATAAGATCAACAAGGAATATCAGCATCACATTGTCAGGTGGTGATAAGTAAAACCATGTGATATGAATATTCATGTACATTTGCACATTCATGCACACACATATATGTATGTATATACATACATGTTATACAGACACTCACAGACACAAACACACGCACACACATATATATGTATATATACATATATAAGTACATATACATAAAAATGTGTGCTCATGTGTATATATATATATATATATATATATGTGTTATTTCTTTACTACCCACAAGGGGCTACACACAGGGGGGACAAACAAAGACAGACAAACGGATTAAGTCGATTATATCGACCCCAGTGCGTAACTGGTACTTATTTAATCGACCCCGAAAGGATGAAAGGCAAAGTCGACCTCGGCGGAATTTGAACTCAGAACGTAGCGGCAGACGAAATACCGCTAAGCATTTCGCCCGGGGTGCTAACGTTTCTGCCAGCTCGCCGCCTTATATATATATGTGTGTGTGTATGTATGTATGTATGTATGTATGTATGCGTATGTGTATGCATAAGCATGCATAAAGATATATACATGTGTGTATTCTTTTAATCTTTTACTTGTTTCAGTCATTTGACTGCAGCCAAGCTGGAGCACCACCTTGAAGGGCTTTAGTCGAACAAATTGATCCTAAGACTTATTTTATAAGCCTAGTTCTTATTCTATCAGTCTCTTTTGCTGAGCTGCTAAATTACAGGAATGTAAACACACCGATCCTGATTGTCAAGTAGTGGTGGTAGGGGGACATACACAGACACAAAAACACACACAAATAAATATATACATATATATATGATGGGCTTCTTTCAGGTTTTGTCTACCAAACCCACTCACAAAGCTATAACAGACGACACTTGTCTACAGTGTCATGCATTGGGACTGAACCCAGAACCCTATAGCTGGAAAGCAGGCTTCTTACCACACAGCCATGCCTCTGCCTGTATGTATTTGTATCATCATCATCATCATCATCATCGTTTAACGTCCGCTTTCCATGCTAGAATGGGTTGGACGATTTGACTGAGGACTGGTGAAACCGGATGGCAACACCAGGCTCCAATCTAAATTTGGCAGAGTTTCTACAGCTGGATGCCCTTCCT
>NC_068981.1:37731055-37740379 GCF_001194135.2 Octopus bimaculoides
TATATATATATATATATATATATGCATGTGTATATATGTGTAAATGTATGTGTTTATGCATGTATTATTAATCAGAAAAGACTTTAGTGCATTAGTAATGGTTTTTAAATACTCAAATTCATGATTGTAATTGTTATAACTTCTTGCTTTCTCTAAAAGATACTTATCATGCATTTAAAATGTTGATGTTTTTCTTCAACACCAGCCTCATGATTATATAGGAAATATCATGGCTGTTGAAATCAACCCTAATAGCTTAGATATACTTATTTTAACTATTTAAAAGCTAACATAACCTATAGAAAAGGGAAGCATTGAATTTGAAGTAACAAAACACTTGATATAACACATAGTCTAACTTTACCCATTTCTACCACCCTAGAAATAACCACCAAATCTTTTGAAAATTACACCCTATTATCTCAGAAAATGGTATATTGGATAGTATTATTCAAAATACAATGTACTTGCAATTAAGCCAGCTATTAGGCTGCACTACCTTTGATCATAAGTCTGGCTCAATCGTAGCAGACTTTGAGTTAAACAGCATAAATAAATAAATAAATAAATAAATAAATAAATAAATAAGGGAACGATATAGCCCTAACTATGAAATGCAGCCAGTGGCATCACAATAATGGCCAGCATTACCGGAATTAAATGTCAGAAAAGTTATAACATTTAAACGGATATTGCAAATAAGAATACAAGTATAATAAAATAACGACCAATGTAAAAACAAAATGCCCAAAAAAAAATGTTTTCAATACAAAAGAAAACAATGAAAGAGCAGAAAGAAACAAAATAAAGAACAGGTGAATTCATAAACGTGCAATCTAGGTGATCTGATTCTTTAGCTATTATAGTAGTTATATCTACTTAAATGTTCTGTAATATTTCAACTTCCAATACAATTCATTTTCCAATGATCAAAGCAATTATTTCTCTGTATTCTCTAAACTTTGTGTTTCTTTCATTGTAATGATTTCTGATTGTGTTTCTTTCACTACCAAAAATCATTACAATGAATTTAATTTCCACACAATGTTTCATTAGACCTAGTTATTTATATTTTTCTCTGTTCCAATTATAGAGTAAAGAAATAACTCAAGTGTAGTGCTATATGAGACTTATGTTGTAAAAGTCTCCCAAAATACACTTTGATCATTTTAAAACATATGTCAAACCAAAGTGAAATCATGTGTTGAGGAGATTTGAATTCAAGAATGAAGGGATTGGTTAGCAATCTCGATCACACTTCATAACAAATCAGTGTCATGACCCTGATAAAATGATCCAAGACAGAATCATATTAGGAACTAAGCCAGAATCAGTGACAGAAAAACTTGATAATCAGAGTGATTATCTAACATGATATAGTTAGTACAAAGTATCAGGGCAAATCTGTGAACATACAGAAATAATACACTCACACCTTGAAAGAACAATGCGAACATCCAAAGAATTATGTATCAACAACAAAATATGCCAATGTCAAGGTCCAGCAGATATTTTGAACACTGAAAAATTACTTAATACTAATAATATTAGGATAATAATCACTTAATATGGAATATAAATCTCAAAGCAATAAATGTGGCAACAAACACGCAAAAAAAAATCATTTGTCCAGTATGAGATAAGACATGTATGATGTACTAAAAATACAATAATTTCACTGAAACATTCAGTTGTGGAAAATCATCTAAATTAATAAAGTCTCTGAATGAAATATGGAACATGTTTCTATCTTAGTTTCATGTTTTATGTTTACAGAGGTAATTACTTTTCTATACAAAACAATTTTACTAATATTCATAATAATAATTATTATATGTATTAAAGAATTTATAAATATTCACTTCCTCCAAACCTCACACCTGTAGTATGCAACTTTGATACACAGTCTCAACCTAAGATATAACGAAATTCTATCTATTGATTTGATATTATATGTAGTCCACTTAGGCCACTGAATGCATCCTTTACCTCTGAAAGTACAAACTACCATTTAGAGGATGTCCCATCTATGTCACCCTAGATTATTAACCATGTAAGTTCTGCTCTTCAACTCCTTGGTAAATGAGTTATGTAAGATATGCCAGAAACTTGTCTCTAATTTTCACATTGTTGTGAGAACACTGCCTATCCTTGGATAATAATTTTGTGAAGAAACATCTTTTAACTTTGGCCCTTAAATAGTTAACCTGGTCTTTTAATGATTATGTTTCACTCACCAGATGTCATGGGTTTTGCTGTAGGCCCATACAAGTGCTTGGTATGCATTATACTCTTTAACTGTAATTCTCATATATTTAAATGGTAAAATCAGATGTAAAACAGAGAATAAAGAATTTGAAATACAGTGTTTCATCATCATTTAACATCCACGGTTCCATATTTGCATGGATCAGACAAACTTTGCTGAGGAAAAATTTTCTATGGCTGGATTCCTTTGTCTCCAAACATCACCTATTTCACTTGTCACAGATTTTAAAATAACAAAAACAATGTCTGTAAAGATAAGGTTCATAATGTGGAAATTCTTGACATTGACATTCAGTACTTTACAAGAATTCACTGAACCTAAATTGTTTCCTTGTGAACACACCATTTTTGTGCACTCAAATGCATATTTTATCATGTATTATTCTAAGATATAGCTATAGAAGAGAAGATCTACAAAGATCCTGAGGAAGAATAGCAAGTTATCACTGGTGATATACAAATGTATGAAAACTTTCACAGGAACATAACAATCTGAAATCTGTTTCTAGTGCACTAGGAAATAGAAATTGTGATGAGAAAATGCAAGTCAACCTGAAGTTAAGTAGTTTGATGATATATTATTGGCTAAAAGTGTCAAGTCAGATTCTACAAAGGTATGCCGTCATTGGTATGAAACTTACAGAAATCAAAACGGGATTACATGCTGAGTTTTCTTAGTTGGACAACTGCTCTTGGAGAACCATGAATCATGAGCTTCTGTAGTAAAAAGTAATACATTAAAACCATATATATTGTCAGCAAGATATACTCTTATAAAAACAAAATGCATTGTGCCCAGTCAAAATAATATATATATTATGAGTATTTAATAACATGATAGTTTCATTTGGTACATATCTACCAAAGGAGGTAAACAGAAGCTACTAAAATCAACATTTCTATGGCGGTATTTATGATTGTATTTGAAGTGTATCTGATATTTACTAACTTAACAGTATGTTTAGAAACACATAGCATAGGTGTAATGCTAAATGCCTCATTAGACTAAACTCTATGCTGTAGTACAAACTACTTCTAATAGATCAAAAAAGTTGCCATTCACTGACTATATATGACACCTTCAATCAATCATTTAATAGCAGCAAAACAAAAGATTATGTTCCAGGTGAGTTATTATTAAGTTGGATATTTTTCAGAATGTTAACATCCTAATTTCAAAGCTAAATGGTTAACCTTGTGTTTTTAATGATTATATCTCACTCACCTGATGTCATAGGTTTTGCTATAGGCCTGTACAAGTGCTTGGTAGGCATTGTAATCTTTAACTGTAATTCTCATATACGTGGTAAATGTAGCATCAGGTATAAAACAGAGAATAAGGAATTTGAAATATAGTGTTTCATCATCATCATCATCATCATCATCATCATCATCATCATCATCATCATCATCATCATTACCATCATCATCATTACCATCATCCCCATCATTTAACAACCATTGTTCCATTCTTGTATGGATCAGACAGAATTTGTAAGGATAATTTTCTATGGCTGGATGCCTTTCCTGTCAGTTTCACTTGTCATAAATTAAAAAAAAAAGAAATGTCTGTAAAGATAAGGGTCATAATGTGAAAGTTCTTGCCATCTGCACTCAGTATAGCTATATGAAAACAACCCAAAAAGATATAATCACTGAGGTTATTTAACTTTCTGACAGTAGCTATAAAATTTCCATCACACTACATTTTTTATAATCAAAATTCTCTGTGGTTGGCGTTAGGAAGGGCATCCAGCTGTAGAAACTCTGCCAAATTTAGATTGGAGCCTGGTGTTGCCATCCGGTTTCATCAGTCCTCAATCAAATCGTCCAACCCCTGCTAGCATGGAAAGCGGACGTTAAACGATGATGATGATGATGATGATGAAAATTGCACTGACGTAATGATGATGGCTGGAATGCCCTTTGATTATCAGTCTCTTTATGCAGCTGATCTAGTTTTAAATAAGAACCTGAAGAAGTAGTGTATTTCTAAAACAAGCTGAAGTATCGGATATCCAAGTTCTGGACTGTGAATTGTTACAAGATATTTCAACACTTGAAGGCATGTCGCTTAGTGATTAGAGAATTTAGCTCATGATTATAGGGTTATGAGTTCAATCCTTGGTGACACATTGTGTCCTTGAACAAGACACATTATTTTACATTGATCCAGTCCACAAAGCTGACAAATATGAGTTGTACCTGTAATTCAAAGGGCCAGCCTTATCATATTCTGTGTCATGCTGAATCTCACTGAGAACTAACTACATTAAGGATAAGCATGTTTGTAAAGTGTTCAGCCACTTGCACGTTAATTTCAGGAGCAGGCTGTTCCATTGATTGGACCAACTAGAACATTTATCACTGTAACTGATGGAGTGCCAGTCATTTCAACATCCATTATATGTTTATATAGATCTGCTCTTAACACACTTTAGTGGAATTACAGAATAACAAATATGACAGAAATGAATAAATCTATAAGTATAAATATAAATCATTATTTATAATGATTTTTCCATTGTTGAGTGATTGGCATTCTCCTCAGAAACTGAATTATTTAATTTACAATAAAAGTTCATTAACTTTGTTTATTAGATGTTTCTTATGGAACTCATTAGCAAATACATTAATAAGAAAATTATTAGATTTAAATTTGATTTTAGCAACAGCAATAGACATAGTGTTGATGAAAGTAGCAGCAACAGTAGCAGGAAAGGTAATAATTACAACAAGAAATATAATTATAATAATGTTTACTTTTTCTGCAATGTGCTTCAATAACACATAGGAAAGGTTATTTGATCAAAGTAATAATTCTAATGATGCTGTCATATTTGGCATAGAAACTTATATTCTAGAATTATAAAAAAAATTAAAAAGAATGGTGGGTAGTGTTGTGAATATATCTTACCTAAGGGCATTATAAATGTATGTGAAGCAACTCCAATCGAATTTGAAACATGTTACAGACATTGTTTACCCTGAATTTATTATTACATCAAAATATTTACTTTTTACATAAAAATGAAGCTTCAGATATCTAATGAAGGTAAAATTGAAAGCTGTTATGACTGAACCTTTTCAGTTATCCTTATCAATGCTGGATTCTTTCATATAAAGGACAACAATTACTTTCAAATGGTTATTGTAGTATTGCTTTCTTATTATACGCTGCTGCATTTCAATTTCCAGTACAAGTCTCCAGTTGTTGCTCAGTTTAGGAAATTGCTTTTACTATTCAAAATTAGGCTTACTTTAGTCACACAACATCAGTGGACAACTGTACATATGCCTTATAATAAGGTCTAATGAAAGGGGCTGTTCCTTTGATGACAGACTACCCTAATTTCAGGTTGACAACATTGTTATTGCAGCTGGACATTTTATTGGGTATTTTCAGCAACACAATGATATTTAATTCAATGTACATGGGTACTATGGATTTGATTTTTAAAAGGAAGAGATATCAAGTCTTTTGGAATGATGAAATGCAAATGTCTTCATCATTTGTAAGATTAAATTTGGAAAATTGGTTTGGCAACTGGCCACCTATCAATCAGATGAATATGAAAACCAGATAGTATTCTTTCTCACCAGGAAATGGGATAGTCAGCTGGTTGTGAATACTAAGCCTTTTCTTAAAGAAGAAAGAATCATTAAAAATTCAAAGAAAATATAGTTCAATGGATATGTAAAAGAAAAAGATGAAACATTAAAGAACTATGACATGGAGGACAACAAAGAGTTTCTATAAGTCAATCACTTGCAAACCACTGACAAGATATCTGGAGAGAGTAAGATTATCTCCATTATATTCTGTAGAGAAAAGAGAGGGACAAGTGAGGAAGTTGCTTTTGGGGGTTTGCAGATATAGAGGAAGTTTTTCATAGGATTCCATATAAAGTCATGACATGGTTATTGAAAGAATTCAGAGTGGAGGAATGGTTGAATACAATACTGATGCACAGTCTAATATGAGTGAAGATGCATAATCATACATATGAAGAATGGAAGCAATAATCTTTTTTACTCTAGTCACAATGCCTGAAATTTTGGGGGAGGGGCCAGTCGATTAGATCGACTCCAGTACGCAACTGGTACTTAATTTATCGACCCTGAAAGGATGAAAGGCAAAAACTGACCTCAGCAGAATTTGAACTCAGAATGTAAAGACAGATGAAAAGAATGGAAGCAATAATGAATTTCCCATGTGATGGTTGAAGTTCATCAAGAATTGATACAAAGTATACTATGATTTATGGTTGTAATAGAGGTGCTGGTCTGATGCTTTAAGAATGGTTTACCATGGGCATTACTCTACATATTCCTAGCTTAGTATATGGATGAATAGAGGGGAAATGGTGAGTTGGTGAAAGGGATGTATAGAAGTAAAGTGCATAAAGATGACTATCAGAAATACTGAGAAAACCAAACAAAAAATTATTGAGAATGAAGGGGAAAAGAGCCAGTGATAGATGCTGGAAAAGAAATGGGATGAGTTCGTTAGATCATGTGCTGAAAAAAAGTGAAAATGACTGGCCACTGGGAGTAATGAAAATGTATGTAAGTCAAGGAAGGAAAAAATTCCGAGGGAAATACTTAAAAGTGATACAGGCAGCAATAAGAGCAAGGGGATTACTGAAAGAGGTTACTGTAAATAGGTTATACAAGAGAAAATGGCAAATTCTTTTGAAAAGAACTCATCTGAGATTGCCCTGGTTCTATGATACAAACTTTTCATTTTATAGTGATGTATAAACTAAAATATCCCATTAAAATTTCTTGTTAATATATGTTCCAGCTAAATAATGAATGGATTATTTTACTAAATTCTTTCTTATTTCCTTAATTATTTGAAGCAAAATGAATATTTTTCTGCAAAGATATAACAAAAGTGTTAAAATGGATATTATTGGTTTTGTTGAATTGTTTAATGTGTCCAAAGTATTGATATTAATATATTTTTAAACATAGCTTTAATTTCATTTGAACTCTCTCACATATATACATAAGTCTCTTAAATGGAAAGAGTTTGCTTTGAATTATAAAATTGGTGATTCTCAATGTCACACACATTTTGTTGGCTCAGTTTACATCAACCTTGTACAAGATCAATATTTCTTCTCTCACACATTGTTTTTATTTATCTCTCATTCCTCACACATCAAGTGTTGATACGTATGAATTTTATCTGTCTTATCTTCTCTATTCCTTAAGCAGAATGATGTATTGCATGCAGTCTTATTTCTCAGCATAGTTTTATTAAATTTAGAATGTGCAAACAGGTACACAAACATATATATATAAATACACACACATACACACAGTCACATTACCATTGATGTTTAATGTCTAATTTTCTATGTTTACAAGAGTATGTTGAAGAGAGTTTTTAATAACCAGGTTCATTTTGTGTCCCCGATTCTATATTTTATGCAGAGAAGTACCAGCAAATAGCACCAACTGACTGAGTCAACCCTGCTTCTAAGTAGGATGATATTTCCCAATAAAACAGACATTTTCATAGAATATTGGCAACAAAGGACATTACTTGCATTAAGGTGACACTTGTTTTCAACTACCAAGTTATGTCAACATACTCACATACACACACAGACATACATACATGCACATACATACACACACACACGTACACACAAACATACACACATACACACGTATACACACATATGCACGCACAAGCAAACATACACATACGATAGGCTTCTATCATTTTCTGCCTACCAAATCCACTTCCAGGGTTTTGCTCAGCCTAAAGCTAAAATAGAAAACACTTGTCCTCTAAAATGATGAGGATGATGATGACGACGACGACGATGATGATGATAAAGACGACAATGATGACAATGATAATGACGAGATACATGTATGTTATATATATATACATATGTATATATACATATATACATATATGTTTATGAATATATGTTTATGCATGTGTATATATACATATGTTACACACATACACATACGTATATATAAATTTCATACATATATATAAGTGTCATGCATATACATAAGTGTCATACACACACACACACACACACACACACACACACACACACACACACACACACACATATATATATATATATATATGTATATATATATATTTATATATAAGTGTCTAGGACTGAACCAAGAACAATGTGGTTTGGAAGTAAACTTCTTATCACATACCCACACATGAACCTAGCCACACTGTGTGGATGTTTCAGCCTTTATATGTTTATAAGTATCTGAATATATATATATATGTGTGTATTTGTTTGCCTGCATGTGCATAAGTAGCCGTTTGTATGTGACAGCATGTTAGACAATCTCTCTACTGTTGTTGCCACCAGAAAAGCAGCTGAACCCTAGTCCAATGACATGAATAAGTAATAGTTGATGAGATCAGAAACTTCCAATAAGGACTGATTTGACAATGATGACCCACCTAACCAATGCCAGCATAGGAAGATGTAAAATGATGATGATGATGATGAAGACGACGATGACAAGAACAATGACGAGATACATGTATGTTATATGTATATACATATATTATATATGTACATATATGCTGATGAATATATGTTTATGCATGTGTATATATGCATATATTACGCACATACACATAACATATATATAAATATATAAACACATACTCATACATACATACGTGTGTGTGTGTATAGTTAGTCAATAAAACATATATCAGACAAAATGCACACTCTAACGAATAGAGCAGTAATTATTAAAACAAACAGTTAAATTCTGGTCATAGAGTTGCCAAAGGTTTCGTATCCACAAAAGCCACAGCCTTGTGGACAGCTTGTCAGACTCTACACAACATATATAGAGTCTGATGAGTTGTTCACAAAGCTGTGGCTTTTGTGGATATGAAACTTTTGGTAAATCTATGACCAGAATTTAACTTTTTGTTTTAATATATATGTATATATATATATATGTGTGTGTGTGTGTATATATGTATATATATATATATATATATATATATATATATATATATATATATATATATAT
>NC_068981.1:37740389-37744764 GCF_001194135.2 Octopus bimaculoides
TTTCAGCTTACTCAAGAAATGAAGCAACATGCTGTTATTGTGCTTATAAAGGCTGGATAAAGCGGTTTAGAAATGTCTCAATTTTTAAAAGTTGCCAGATCTTTCGTCTACAAAGTTTGCAAGGAGCTAGAGACTGAAGATGGAAACGTATCACCAGTATCAAAGCATAAAAAGTATTCTAAACACTCTGAAATCATCAGAACACCTGAATTTATCCAGCAAGTTGAATAGATTACAATCCCAGAAAGTCCATGAGATCAGTTGCAAAAGATCTCCATGTGTCAGAAGGAACAGTCATAAATGTCCACGAAGACATCAGATACAAGTCATATATGATGAGGAAAGGTCAAATTGTCAGAAAAAGTAAAAGAAAATCACTACATCACATCTAAAAAAATGCTCTTAAACAAACTGAAAAATCCAGCAGAATAAGATTTGATTTGGTTTTTCTCAAACAAGAAAAATTTCGACCAAGATCAAAAAGTTAACAGAAGAAATGACAGATGGTTATGTGCAGACCCTTCTGAAGTTCCAAGTGTTATGCATACAAAATTTCTTGCAATTGTCATGGTTTTAGGGTTTGTCAGCAATGAAGGACATATGATGCCTCCTTACTTATTTCCACAAGGCCTTAGAGTTAACTTTGCCACCTACATTGAGGTCCTGGAAATAATTGCTAAGCCCTGGATAGACTGTGTATGCAATGGAGGGCCATATGTGTGTCAGTAAGTCTCTGCACTATCACACATGGCTCTAGTAACACAGGAATAGATGGCCAAAAATTTTCATGATCACATAACACTTTGAAAGCTGCCATAGTCAGAGTAGTGTCCAAAATGAACCAGGACCACTTGATTCGAGTATGTAGGTAATTTAGATCTCATACAGAAGTAGCTGTTGAAAAGGTGGCTGTATTGAATAACATTATAGAAAAAGAAAGTTTTATTTTTGTCCACATAACATTTTTTGACAAATAAAGTTATTATCTGTTATTATATATCTTTTTTTTATAAACATAAATCTGTCCTCAAATATCTTACGCACCATGTGTTGGTGTTGCCATCCGGTTTCACCAGTCCTCAGTCAAATCGTCCAACCCATGCTAGCATGGAAAGCGGACGTTAAACGATGATGATGATGATGATGATGATATATATACATATATATATATATATATATGTATATATGTATATATATATATATGTACATATAATACATGTATATGTATATATATATATATAAGCACATATATATGTGTGTATATATGTATGTATGAATTCAAAGTGTTATAGGATTGACATGTTCTTAGCTTTTTCACTTCTTTTATTCCAATCAATGATTCATTGACCTATATTTAGACACAAATGAAATAGAGAATTAACTAAATTCTTAGACAGATAAAACAATTATAATAATCTTGCCACCAACAAAACTCACAAATCATTTATGTTTTCTTTTTTTATCATTCAATATCTTTTCTATTTAAATTTATATTTTTCCCCACAGAACCAATCTAAAATAAATTGTTGACTTGAAAATGGAGAAAATGGAGCCAATTTTGGTGAAGCTTTAGTAGAAAAAACATGATGGACCAATTTAGAAAAATGTTCACTTTAAAATTCTTCAATGTATATGTAGTATTTCATTATCAGTAAGAAAAAGAAAAAAACAATTTCAATTAAAGCAACTAGAAAACTTAATTATAACAAATGTTCTAATTAAAGTTTCCTCGAAACTATGTATTTTATTATCTATGTTAGAACAAGGCTATACATATAAGTGGTTATTAACTTAAACAAATTATAGCTGGTAGAGATGGTTGAAAGAGAGAAAAACAGAGCAAGTACTGCATAGTTTCTTGTTTAGTAGGTCATTGTTTTGCTTTCAGATCCTTGAGCTCTGCTTGTGATGTTATCAAAAAGAAGAGTTACCAAAATACTGGAATGAGTTTAACTCTAGTTACATTAATGAGTATATAAATAATAAATAATCTATTTCATTTTTATTCCTTCAGGTGCTATAAAGACTCCTATTGCTACCACTTTACAAAGTTCATATACATACACACATATACACTTATGAAATGCATATAACTATATATATATGTACATATGCATGAATGTTAATGTGTATGATGATGATGATGATAATGATAATGATGAAGATGGATAGTCAAGGATCTAAGTAGCATTTCTTAATATTTAACTATATCCTTTGATTCTCAGACATAGATTTCCATGACTTGAACTTTTAAAAAAATGGTATGATAATAGAAGTTATTACAGATTTTAATTTCATCATGTAATTAAGTAGAAAAAACAATTTCTCTGGCAATCTGAGGCTAGTGAAAACTAGACAGAAATGTATTCTTCAACTGTAGAACTTGGTTTGAATGCTTTCACAGAATGAATTCTGCTAAAGGCACACAGTGTTGACATTAAACTGGGTGACAGTATAATGTCTACCACCCTTGTGGGCCATGGTTGGATTTGAACTCAGAAGGCAAAGAATCAGATCAAATACTGCAAGACATCTGATTCAAAATCCTTTTTCTTGTGCTAATTTACCACTTAGGATTTATATATTTTATTGAGTCCATATGAATGAAAGAACAAATTTGAAGTCTGTGGGACTTGAACTCAGAAAGTAAAGGTTTAGAACAATACTGCGAGGCCTTCTGTATAATATTCTAATGACTCAACCAATTTGCCACCATAAGACTTCTTCACTTAAAGGGTTAAATGACTAAGCACCTTCTGTACAAATTTAGCTTGTAGTTTTCACAAAAGAAATCAATTAAAAAATGCCTAACACTTATTGGCTGTTGCTGATGCATTTATAGAATTAATAGTAATCGTATGAAATATTGCTTTTAATATGAATATAATCCATACCAGAATCTCTAGCAATGCACATAATACACATATTATTCATCCTTTCCAAAAACACCTCATTTTAAACACATTCAGCTCTATGCATTTCAATTTCCCTTCCATTCTTTGTTCATCAGAAACCTGGTTTTATCTTCTCACAAAATATAGATTATAGATAAAAAAAAAAAATATCCTGATTCCTTCAAGTGCTATGAAGACTCCTACTGCTACTTCTACACACTTTATGTAATACCATAGAAACAGCTTCATTCCTTGTCACTGGACCCAGTTTGAAGGGTTTGCTCCTGGTAAATTTTGATAGCCCCAGGAGAGTCTGAACTAGCTGGTATTTAAATGCCCTGACTACACCAGGGAGAGATGTGTTACAATATAGTAGTATCTCAAGTTTGACTAATCTCAGAATTTAGACAGTTCAAACAGAGCCACCAGTTGGATAAGGATATATAAATTAAATAAAGTGGAAGAAACCTGCAGCTGGAGAAGACCAAGCAAGGTATAAAGAGAAAAAGTGAAGGTAGATGTCAAAAAACCAAATCTTATGAGAAGAGATTAAAAAATGTGGTAAGACGTTGTGTTTGAAAATAAATATCTAACCCATGCAAGCATGAGAAAGCAAACATAAAATGATGATGGTAAGGAAAATGATGATGATGATGATGATGGATAGTAAAGGTTCTTAGCAAGACTCCTTAATGTTTAATTATATCCTCTGATTCTCTATATATGCGTGTTTATAAATATTTGCGTATATATATATATATATATGCTACATATATCTATAAACAAATCCAAAAGGTTTTGGAATTTATGGAGAGAAAGCTATTATGGAAGACTCATAGTATAATAATGACTGTATAATAATATATCATAATAATATTTATTCTCCAATTTGAAGTGACAATTTTTACATAGAAACAAATTATCAAAAAATGATGTACTAATCTCAGACAGAATTGAAACCACAAATTAATGCTTACATGACTCCTTACAAATCCAATTGGCCAAATTCTTACCCATCAATTTCAGTAAAATTCAGTTGATATATACTTAAACTGTCTAATACTACATATAATATTCATAAACAAACCCGAAAGGCTTTGTAAGTTATAAAGAGAAAGCTATTATGGAAGACCCATAGTATGATAATAACTGTATAATAATATACCATAATAATATTTATTCTTTGATTTGAAGCAACAATTTTTAAATACAAACATATGACCAAAAAATGATGAACAAACTTCAGGCAGAATTGGGTTTGTTTATATATATTATATGTAGTATTCGGCAGTTTAAGTATATATCAACTAAATTGGACTGAAATTGATGGTTGAGTGTCTGGCCAATCGGATTTGTAAGGAGGTGTGTAAGCTTTGATTTGTGGGTTCGATTCTGCCTGAGGCTAGCTCATCATTTATTTGTATCTAAAAATTGTTGCTTCAAATTGGAGAATACATATTATTATGATATAATTTTATACA
>NC_068981.1:37744774-37745314 GCF_001194135.2 Octopus bimaculoides
ATGGCACCTTGGGGAAATGTCTTCTACCAAAGACAGAAATTGAAAGAAGCCCATCGTATATATATGTGTGTGGGCATATATATGTTTGTGTGCTTGTTTGTCCCCCACCATCATTTGACAACCGATGCTGGTGTGCTTATGTCCCCATAAATTAGTGGTTTGACAAAAGAGACTGATAAAATAAGTACTAAGCTTGCAAAGGCGGTGCTCCAGTGTGGCCACAATAAAATGACTGAAACAAATAAAAGAATAAAAGAATACACACACACATATATATATATATATACATATACATACATATATATATATATATATATATATAGTTTTAGGGAAAATAACCAATTTTCAAGAACTCATCGATGAAAATCCACTATCACATATAGAAAAATTAATTATTTGAAAATAATATGTATTCTTGTTTTTATACTATTCATTTGGTTCTTTATAGATTATTTTTAATAGATAACTTATTTAACACTAAATTATTTAGAAGTTATAGTTTCATTTCAACATAATATTAGAACTTCGATTTGAATAGTG
>NC_068981.1:37747251-37750167 GCF_001194135.2 Octopus bimaculoides
TCATCATCACCATCATCATCATCATCATCATCATCATCCTCATCATCATCATCATCATCATCATCATCATCATCATCATCATCTAATGTCTGCTTTTTACGCTAGCATGGACTGGATATTTTGACAGGAGCTGGCAAGGCCTGGAGCCACACCAAATTCCATTGTCTGTTTTGGCTTGGTTTCTACAGCTTTTTATAAGGCACATCCCCAGTGCTTTTTATGTGACACCATCACTATTTTTTTTTTATGTGGAATCATCACCAGTGCTTTTCATGTGTAACTAGCACCAATACTTTTTATGTGGCACCATGAGTGCTGTTTATCTGGTACATGCTGGACTATATTTAATCTTTGCTAGCAAACACTAGACACACTAGAAAATCAAACACAAGGGAAGTTTTATTCAGAATTAAAAAAACTTAAACGTGCCCTTTTAAAGCTTAGCCAGGCCCATGGGCCCGGTTTCCTGGTTTCAATGGTGTATGTGTTCCCCAGCTGGATGGGACGCCAGTCCATCACAGCGTTACTCATTTTTGCCAGCTGAGTGGACTGGGGCAATGTGAAAATGAAGTGTTTTGCTCAAGAACACAACGTGCCACCCTGTCCAGGAATCGAAACCACAATCTTACAATCATGATGCTGACACTTTAACCACTAAGCCACGTGCCTCCACATTCAGAATTAAGACATGCTTTAATAATAATTTCTAGTATGATATGAAAAAATTTCTTATAAGGTATTGTTGTAATAATTGTTTGAACTCCAATACTCACTTGGTACTCTATTTTATAAATGTTTGAAAGATGGTAGGCAAAGTAGACTATGGCTGGTTTTAAACTCCAAATGCAAAGAGGCAAAATATACATTTTTTTCCAAAGCTCTAACAACTCTACTGATCCCCTATTTATCATTCTACTAAGCTTAAAAACACTCTCTTATAAGACATCAAGCGTTTATTTACAACATCTTCTTATTTCTGTTGGGTACAGTTATATAACAATAAGATAAAGGCCATCTTCGTGAAGAAGAAATTTTTATACTTGCCATTTCCTTATTTAGATATTATCAGTGACTTTTAATCTTCAGTTACTTAAAATCTAGAATGAAAAATCAGTGGTTGAAGACAGTTCCTTATTGGACACTTGTCAATGTGTTTAGAGTTTGTCTACAGAGACTGAATTTATCTCTCAAGCTATCCATTCACTAAATTTTTTTCTTGCCCACTAAAGCAATAGAGCATGGATCATGCTCAAGAGTTTCCCTTGAGTACAAGATGTAAATTAGAATTGTTTATTCTGGGTTAAGAATTACTTTTGCAGTTTCTCACCAGAAATATAAACATTAAATAAGCACAGGTGTGACTGTGTGGTCAGAAGCATACTTCCCAATCACATGGTTCTAGGTTCAGTCCCACTGTATGGCATCTAGGGCAAGTATCTTCAACTGTAGCCTTGGGTTGACCAAAGTCTTGTGAGTAGATTTGGTAGACAGAAACTCAAAGAAGCCCATCGTGTATGTGTGTGTGTATGTGTGTGTGTGCACGTGTGTGTCTGTGTTCCTACCCCCACATCACTGTTTGACAACACGTGTTGGAGTGTTTACATCCTGTAATTTAGCAAAACTGGCTGATAGACTAAGTACTATGCTTAAGAAATAAGTCATGGGGTTGATTTGTAGAATCTGTATTCTACTTCCATTTACCGATGTCTAATTACTGAACATTGGTAACCAAATGCTTTTAGTACTGCCAGTATTTTTTAATCCGTCTGCTAGTGGGCAACCCCCTTGATTGTCAGCTAACATCTTGTTTTAAGTTTTCCTTTACCAAACCTCATGATATTGCTTCTAATAAATCTTGATTTTTATGACTATACCAACTATGATTTCTGTCTGCTCCCTCAGCACTACCCCTAACAGATACTACCTTTTATTCTCTCAGCCTTAGATATAAAGGATTTGATAAACTAGTCTATAAATTAAAAACTAAACCCATAAAAACAAAAAAAATCAGTGACAGGCAGAGCCTTCTTGATAATTTAGTAACTTCTATGCTGAAGTTGAGACGACATGTTCTTTGTCTATCTCGTTAACTTCTTGGAGATTTTAGGTATAATTATACTAATGTGTCCATCTGTTCTAATTCAATTAGATTCTATGTCTTTGTGCAGTTGAGGATTGCTCTGCATTTTAAATTGATGTAACGATTGCATTGTTCAATTAAATGGAGTTACATAAAACGATCGTACTGCATTACCTCTGTATATCCTTGTTGCTAATTTTGATTAGATAGATAGATAGATAGATAGATAGATAGATAGATCGACAGATAGATAGATAGATAGATAGATAGATAGATAGATAGATAGAAAGCGGACATTAAATGATAATGATGATATATGTCATCAACATCATCATTATCATTTAATGTCTGTTGTCCATGTTGGCATGGATCTGACGGTTTGACCAGGGCTAGTAAGCTGAGGAGTTGTACCAGATTACAGTCTGATTTGGCATGGTTTATGGCTGGATACCCTTCCTAACACCAACCAGTTTGAGAGTGTAATGGGTGCTTTTACATGCCACTGGCATGGGTGCCAGTTGCATGACATTAGTATCTGCCACGACTTCTTCTCAAGTATGGCATATTGCTAAAGGTCTTGGTCCTTTGTCATTGCCTCTGTGAGGCCCAACACTCGAAAGGTGCTTTTTATGCGCTGCTGTCACAGGAGTCGGTTACATGACACCAGCGCTGGCCATGACTACAATTTCACTTGGCTTGACGAGTCTTTTCACACACTTATACACACACACACACACACACACACACACACACACACACACACACACACTCATAATATATATATGGAGAGAGCTATAAATAGATATACTGAATTAAATATATGTATATATCCTATA
>NC_068981.1:37751044-37761528 GCF_001194135.2 Octopus bimaculoides
ATATATATATATATATATATATATATATATATATATATATATATACATGTGTGTGTGTGTATGTGTGCGTGTGTGTGTGTGCGTGTATGTATGTATGTATACACATACACATACAACATATGTACAGAGAGAAAAGAGAGAGAGAGATTGGCAATGGATATGACTAACAATTTGTTAACATATTAAGAAATATCTCTAGAATGTTTTTGTTTCATTTTAAAATTCTCTCTTAATATTTGAGAAACATGCATCAAGATGAAATTTGTTATTAAATAAAATATATGAGAAATAAAACAAGAAAATCATTCTTTGAAAATATTGCAATAAGCTTTAGTTGAGAATTTTCAATAATGATCAAAGAACATGTGTGCATGAAAAAATTGAGAAAATGTATCTATTTTCTTGCTAGAACACTGATAGGTTTTATATCCCACAAACACTTTCAATATTACTACGACAAAATAAAACCTTTCTAAAATTGTATCCAATAATATGCAATAAATATTACATTGGTTGTGTGTATAATAACCAAGCAAGAACATACTTATCAAATAAATTGTTGATAATATATTTTGATATATGTAGCTAGTGCTAAAAAGTAGATGGTAATTTTCCAACAAGCCAAGGTTGAAGTGGAGTGTTAGTTACTACTTGCAGCCATTTTCCTTCTCTCATGCTTTTCTTTGAAAAAGGCAATGAATGTCACAATTTCTCATTCCACTTCATATAATATATAGGATCTTCAAGTATTATATTGCCTCTAAAAAGTTTCTAAGTAGTAAAAAGAAGCAATGTATCTTGATATTAAATATGCAAACAGTAAATTAAAATTGTAATAAACTCTATATTGGTGTATTTTTTGGTAGAATCAATATCCATTTATTTAAGAAGAAACATGGATGCATATAATCGTCCATTAATATAGAAGTTACACTTATCTTATAGCCTTGTTTACTGCTAATTTTGCACATCATTTGCTTAGTCTGCTTTCAGTTTTCCTTAGAGATTACTTTCAATTTACACTGTAAAAGACATGTCTTATATCAAGTGCTAAGGCTCATCTAGATGCTAATCCTATGTTCCAGGTTATGGAAGTGAAACAAACAGGTTATAAATGTTCCATATTCATTATATGCCAGGCCATCACAGTCAACAGCCCCCAAAAGTTCATTACGTATACTTAACAGCTAATTAAATCAAATGCACATAAGTAATTACTTTGTTTAATTACACAAAACACTATTGTGATTTGAACTCAAAAAATTTGATCTGGTTGTTTAATTGTATATCTACTCAGTCCATTCCTCTCCAACATTTCAAGACTTCCAGAAGGTACATACATATTACAACTTCCACGAATTTCATTGATCCAACAGTGAATCATTTCCAGTTGTTATTCAAAACCATACTCTTTGATACAGGATACCTTTGAAGTTGAAGTTATTCAGAGTATATTTTACACAAACAGTTAATTCATGTAGCTTTTATAGGTAGTTAAAGGATATATTTAAACTTAATACAATAAATGCTTGGCTAACTTCTCTTGATTATCAAAACACCAAGGAAGATTTATTCACTAAGAATATCATTTTATAACACAAGCATTAATATTCACAAATGTATTGGCTGCTTTTCCCACTTCTGTATGTTTTTCACACATTGTTCGAATTACATTCCATTCCCAATTTCTGTAACCTGCTAACCGTAGGGCTTGTTTTCTTCCTATTATTTTATTATTTCATTCACAGGTGGATCATAAATAGAGAAATGGTTCCTAGAATATGCTTTTTGGAAATATTTGTTTGATTTTCTTATGGTCAAGATATATATTAGTATATACCATCATTATCATTAATATTTAATGCTCGCTTTCCATGCTGGCGTAGGTTGGATGGTTTGAATGGGCTGGCAAGCCAGAGGACTTCTTTTGGCTCTACTATCAAGTTTTTACACGATTTCTACAGCTGGATGCCCTTCCTAATGCGAAATATGTCATAGAGCACACTAGGTGCATTTTATGTAGCACTGGCACCAATGAGGTCACCAAGTAACTTGCAATATAAAGATCTCTTAGCTGAATGGGATGAGTGGTATTGGGGGTTGGTGGCCTTGTGCCAGGTGATGAGAGGTTAAACTATGATAAGGGGACAGAAACAAGTGTCTTGCTGTAGAGGAGGTACATAGTTACCCCTGTCAAGGAGAGAGCAGATGATGGTGAAGAGTGCCAGGACGTACCCTCAAGGTACAAGGAAATGAATTTAATTGGAGTGGTACAGAGGATTGGACAGAGAGAGTGAGAAGGGAATTCACAAGAATGCAAAAGAACAAAATAAGAGGGGTTGGAG
This sequence comes from Octopus bimaculoides, assembly GCF_001194135.2. NCBI lineage: Eukaryota > Metazoa > Mollusca > Cephalopoda > Octopoda > Octopodidae > Octopus > Octopus bimaculoides. Next base: position 37,753,390 of record NC_068981.1, read on the forward strand.
AGGAGAGTAGAAGGGGAATGCAGTGAGTGGTGCACATGGATATATAGAGTAGCAACAGGATAGCAATGACACTGTTGGCAGGAGGAGAACTGGAGAGAGAAATGATTAGATGGTGTTATCTTTCTCCCCACCACTGCAGGAGCAGTGGTGGGGAGGAAGATAAGCATAGTACATGATTAAATGTAGTTTGGTTTATTGGGGAAGGGGTGAATTAATGTAATGTTTGGGTAGAGAGCATATAATACACAGCACTTCCAGAACTCAGTTTTGCTAAAGTGGGCAGGTCTTCTGAAGAACTTCCTATCACCAGACATCTTAGTTCATTGTCATAATGCGTGTGAAGTTCAACATCCTTACTGCTTCCAGAACTCAGTTTTGCTGAGGTGGCTAGGTTTTTTCAGGAATCTCATATCACTTGATATCTCAGGCCATTATCATCTCCTCTATGAGGCTGCAGCATATTTATGTTTTATTATATAAGGAAAATATAACATGAGGATGGAGGATAACTGACTTTAATAGTAGATCACATTTATTTTTGCACCACACACCAGCTTTAAGATGTTGAGTTAAAATTCAAAGACAATTATAGAAGAACATTCTTTATAATTATTATACAGATGAATGCTGCCCAGCCATGTGTGGGCACTTCATCAGGATGGAATAAGATTAATTCCTGTTGGATTCTTGGTGTTGGGCTGCAAGAAAAATCCAACAGGAAATAATCATATTCTGCCCTGATGATGTGTCCACATATAACTGTTGCTAGGCAGCATTCAACTATATAATAATTATAAAGAATGTTCTTCTATAATGATCGTTGAATGTAAACTCTGCAAATTAGAGCTGTTGTGTGGTGCAGAAACAAATGTTGTGATCAACTACTAAAGCCTGTTATCCTCCATCTTCATGTTATATTACCCTTGTATTAATATTATGTAAAGAAGAGTTCCACATGAGTATCTAGCCCTGAAATATACCCCACTGTAGGATATCATGGTAACCAAATAGCAACATAAGAGCTCTTATATGCATATTACGAGGTTTTCACCCAAATTATACAAAATGTATTTTATTATAACACTAAATTTTATATAATACTAAATGTAAATGTATGCGTGGTTTTATGTGTCTATTTATGAATATAGAAGTGCATATACGTGCTCATGATTGTTTAATAATTATGTTTATGTGTGTACATTTGTGTATTTACACATGTGAATGGATATACAGGGGTTGGACAAAATAATGGAAACAGCATAGCATCATAATTTAGAAATATCTATAAAACTATCAAACGCTTGTTTATTTTTATGTTTCTTGATTTATTTTTAGTGTTGCTTAATATGCTTTGCTAAAATTGCTGTTTCTTTTCAGATATCTTCAGAGAAAGGTAATTAAAATTCATTAAAATGACAGATCTATCGGACTTTCAAAGAGGTCAAATTGTTTTGCTCGTATGGCAGGCACTAGCATAATGCAAACAGCTGAAATATTTGGTGTATCAAGAAGTACTGTCTCGAAAGTAATGACAGCTTTGAGAAAGAGGGAAAAATCTCCTCATCGAAGAAAAACTCTGGAAGAAAACCAATACTTTCAGATAGGGACCGTCAGACTCTTACGCGAATTGTTAGAAAGGATCACAAAAGTACAGCTCCCAAAATTACTGCAGAGCTTAATGACCACCTCAAGAACCCTGTTTCCACAAAACTGTTCACCAGGAGTTGCACAAAGCAGTATTTCATGGGAAGGCTACAATCAGAAAACCACTACTTTCAAAAACAAACATTGCAAAACATTTAGAGTGGAGTAAAAGCCTACACAATTGGTCCCTAGAGCTGTGGAAGAATGTTATTTTCTGGGACGAGTCATCCTTTACCCTATTTCCAACTACCAGCTGAGTATATGTGTAGGGACAGCCAAAAGAAGCATTTGATCCAGACTGTCTTCTTCCAACTGTTAAACATGGAGGAGGATCTGTGATGATCTAATGGGCTGTATCTTGGAAATCCGACGGCCCAAAGCTTCCCTTCATAGCAGAATTAATAGTCAAGACTATTTAAGCATTTTGTCTGATCAAATTCATCCTATGGTTGTGGAGCTGTTTCCAGAGGGAAACACAATCTTTCAGGATGATAATGCACCAATTCACACAGCTAAAGTTGTTACTGAATGGCAAGAAAAACATTCCAGTGAAGTTGAACATCTTATCTGGCCACCACAGTCTCCAGATCTCAATATTATTGAACATTTATGGTGCATTTTAGAAAAACAAGTAAGGATTTGATATCCTCCACAAGACTGTTTTAGCTGAAGAATGGACAAAAATTCCTTTGGAAACAATTCATACTTTGTACGAGTCCATACCTCGTAGAATTCAAGCTGTAATGACTGCCTAAGGCAGTCCAACTCCATATTAAAATAAATTTGTTTGAAAATATAAGGTGTTTCCATTATTTTGTCTAACCCCTGTATGTATAGAATAAATGCCAATACCTTATCAATAATAGAAATTATTTTTAAGGTTAGATAATGTTCAAGTACTGTAATTTGATTCTACATTATATTGGGAACAAATAAGACTAAACAATCACTTCAGTAATTAGAATTATTTGCATATTAATAAGCTAAATTAAAAGTGAACAATAAGATATAAAACTATGGACAAGCTGAAAAAAGTAACATAAAATGGATAAAGAATCATCACACACATACACACACACTTAGGGGATTTTAGCACTATATCTTTTGACTGCCAGGCAACTGTATTATCAGTTTAACCACTCTTAATATGTATAATACAATTCTTTTCTTCATACTAAGTATATTATTTGCTTTTTAACTGAACTATTCCATCAACAACATCATCTCAGCTACTTCACAAATAATTTGTCAGCCACTTATGTCAAGAAAGCAGGCCATTTCCACTAATATAGCCTGGCCTGCTAGTGCTAAGTGGTTGACAAATTAACTGTGAGGTTGGTGAGATGGTGACAGAGACTGAAAGGTTTTGTTAAAAAGAAGGAAGAGATGTTTATATCTAATTTGGGAAGGGGATATGAACTCATCGCTGTGCACTTGGTAATGCTATTTAACTAGCAAATAGTAGATATCTGGTTCAAGTCCCAGCAGTGATTTTATTTTTGTTCGTATGTTTATAGAGATATAATGTTTAATAATGCACCCAAACACACACACACACACACGTGCACACACACCAAGCATGTGTGTGTCTTTGTGCATGCATGTGAGTGTATGTATGCATGTTTGTTTGGATGCTTGTTTACATCTTCACTTCTCTATAAATCACTGAGCTACATGTGGTGACATTGTTGTCATTTCACCTGTCAAGAAATCATCCAATGGCATTGTGCTTTCATAGATGTCTGGAATAGTCCCTTACACTAAGGGTTAGTGACAGTCAGAGCATCTATCCAGAAAACAATGCCCCAGTGATATATTTGTCTGATGCATGCTAGGATGGAAAAAATGGACATCAAAATAGAAGAACAGTATATATATTTGATAGTAAACACCAGCGTTGTGCCATTTGTTGAATAACTCTCCAGTGAGAAACTGTATTTACCTGCACATTTTCATAACATGACGATAGTTATTAAGCTCAAAAATTGCTTAAAGAACCACACACACATACACATGATTATTAACAAAGAGAGTGGAGTGAGCACGTTGTTTCATCAACATTTGAAATCAAGAGTATTAGTGTTATTAAATAATATCTAAAACTATACTTATCCTGTATCATTATATTGATATAATCAAATTTTGATTCATCAGAAACATATATAAAATTCAATTTTTCATTTTTGTCTTACTTGTGATGCACAAATGTATCCATGTAAATACACCTATTTACTATAAGTATAAATTCATGGTAATCCGAGTTCCTGATGCGTTGACATTTGATTGTATTAAAATAAAGATAAGGCTTAAGTCTATAGTTGCATATATTATATGATAATATAGCATTATACTTGAGTTCAAATAGGGATGAAACAATTATATATTATGTAGTAAATTTACAATTGCTTCATCACCAACTTGTTCGGTCCACTTACCTTGTTACCTATGGATATTTACAGATTTTCAGAAATATGATCCATCAAAAAAAAAATCGACTCCAATTTAAAGGCAAGTTTGAGAGCCTGTATCTGTTGATGAGGTGGAAAAGAGTAAATGTTAGGAACCTGAATGAGATTACTATTATGTTTGTGTGTGTGTGTGTGTGTGTGTGTGTAATTATAATCTATATGTTTTATTTCCATGTGCATATGTGTTTGTGAGTGTGCATGTCAGTGTGTGCATGTGTGTGTGTATTGTGCATGTCTACATGTATGAATATTAATGCATTTACATCTAATGTATTTCTCTATTTTGATATAGGTAGTGTATTTAAATTTGTTGAGAAAAAAATACTTTTGGCCTTGTTGTTCTATCTATAGATTTCCCACCATTGCATTTTCTATTTAGGGTTAAACAGTGTTTTTATGAAAATTTGCTTTCTACTCAAAAATAGGACATGGTGGTAAAACAATTGAATAAAACAAATAAAAATGCTTTTTATTTCTAATCAAAGTTTATTATGTTTATTATATTTTCTTAAGTAACTTATCTTTTCTGCATATAAAAGTTGTATTATACAGTTGTATTATACAGTTCTCAACCACTATACCATATACCCATGGGCATAAGGCGTCATGGTTAAGGGCGTGGGCTACTAACCTCAAGATTCCAAGTTTGATTCCAGGCAATGACCTGAATAATAATAATAATAATAATAATAATAATAATAATCATAATAACAACAACAACAACAACAACAATAATAACAATAATAATAACAATAATAATAATGATAATAATAATAATAATGATAAAAATAAAAATGATAATAACAACATCGAAAAATACCTTAGGAATGAGAACCCAGGTTCGAAAATTTCCCAAGACACCTGATGAAGGCTGGAGGGTATGTCAGCCGAAACGTTGTGTTAACAACAAACAAGATGAGGACAAATATCCGTAAATTGTAAATAATGTAAAAGTTGTATCTTTACTATTTTATAAAGATTTTGGTTTTGATAAAAATATCACTTCTCTTGTGAAGTACCACATCAACCCACACTCTACTTTATCAAATCCCTGTCCTTATTTTATTAGTAAAAAGGCTTAAGTTAAATACATCTGGGAGATTTAAGTGTTATTTTGTATGCAAATGACTTTAGCATTTTGACAGCTTAAGTTTTTGATGGTTTCAGTTTTTACCATTGTTTTTTTTTATGCTTTACCTTTCAAAATAGATAAGTTAACTATGCACACACACACACACACATGCATGTACAGATGCATGCATGCACGCATGCACACACACACACATGAAAATGGGCTGAAAAGTTTATATGCTGACTGTTAAGGAGTGATTCTAGTGCTTTGCAATTCTGCATGTATTAATCTCGATTCTTTTTATTAATAACTGAATTTTTTTTATCTCCAGGTAAACTGATATTTGATTGTTTAAAGATGAGTTTAGAAGTAATTAATAGTGGCTTCCCTTGAAAATGGTCAAAATTTGGCATCTTGGTGTTATCAAGTACCTGCAGAAAATAGGTTTAGCATGCAAGAACATTCATGCTGACATGCTTGCTACATGATACTGACACCCTAACCACTAAGCCATGTGCCTCCACTATGAATGACAGACAATTGACTATAAATCAAATAGCCAATGCTATCTTGTGAGAGAGTTAAGAATATTGTACTCAAAGAACATGGCATGATGAAGGTTTTTGCTTGGTGGGTGCCACATCTTCTGAAACCTGATCAAAAGGGCACCAGGCTAATGATGTCACAAGAAAATCTGATATTGCTTGAGGCAGATTCAGCTGGTTTCCTTGAACATTTCCTAACCCTGGATGAGTGTTGGCTTCATCACTTTGAGCTAGAGACAAAGAGACAATCCTTACTTTGGAAACACCCCTCCTCACTTGTTCCAAACAAAGCCAAGGTCGTTTCATCTGCAGCTGAGGTGATGGCTTCAGTTTGGGGTGGTGGTGCAAAAGCATTGTGTTTATTGGCTTTCTTCAAAAGGGCCATACCATCAATGGAGTGCTGAGGCAATTATGAAAGGAAAACTGATGAAAGGGGTTTTATTTTACAAGGACAATGCTCCAACACATAAGTCCTTACTTTCAATGGCTACTGTACATGACTGAGGCTTTGAACATTTGATCACTACCCTTTTTTTTTTACATGCTGTTTCAGTCATTTGATTGACCCCAGGACTTATTCTTTGTAACCATGGTGCTTATCCTATCGGCATCTTTTGCTGAACTGCTAAGTTTTGGGAACATAAACACACAAACATTTGCTGTCAAGCGATGGTGGGGTACAAACACACACAAAGACACACACACACACACATAAATATATATACATATATATATTGAGAAAAAAGAGGTCACCAGAATTTTGGAAAAAAATTTTTTATTTATTCATTCATTTTTTTGAACTTGTCAAAATATTTTGAATGTGCAGGTGCACATTCAATGTTCTCCTCTTCTAAACCAAAAAAAAAAAAAAAAAAAAAAAAAAAAATCTGTTTCATATAAGTGAACAACCTGTTTACACATTCACAAAATGTTATTTGACAAGTTCAAAAAATAAACGAAAGTGCTAATAATAATAATAATGAATAAATAAAAAATTTTTCCCCAAATTCTCATGACCTCCTTTTTTCTCAAATATACAATATCTGTACACCACTTTTAACACTCTATACATACATACATACATACATACTTATAGCAATAAGAAAATGGAGGGGATAAAGAGGTGGTATTCATCAAATTTTAGACATTATATTATGTCTATTTATTTATTAAAAAAATCATTATAACAATATAATGAAAAATACCCAGTACATTCTATAAAGTGGTTGGCAGTAGGAAGGGCATCTAGCTGAATGAACCTAATCAAAACAGACATTAGAGCACAATGCAGCCCTCCAACTGATCAGATCCTCTTGAACTGTTCAAGCCATGTTGGTTTCAGTGGTAGAATAGATAAAACATATCCCTGTATTTTGTAAAAGATGAGTAAAAAAGCTGGCATCAGGGAGGACAATTGATAATAAAACCCTAGTTCAAAACGTCCCATCCACTTCATGCCAGCATGGAAAAGCAAACATAAAAACAAAGATGGTGATGATAATGATGATGAATGATGATTATGATAATGATTATGATGATGAGATACAATGAATATTTTATGTCTGCATTCCATGCTAGCATGGGTTGGTTAGGTTTATCTTGATACATTGTATTATGCTGAAGTGAGTAAAATCAACAGCAACAGATAAACATTTTGAGTAATGCACTTAAACTCTTAAACATGCAAATATGCATAGTTTTAATCACATACCTATCTAAGCACACACACATACACACATGCACACGTAGACACACAAACATATAACTATATATATGTACAGAGGGAAAGATGAAGAAGAAAAGAAAGGGAAGGAGAAAGTCAGAGAGAAAGAAAGTCAATTGCTTCAGGAAGCCAACCTCATCACATTTTTTGCTCACAGACATCTAAAATAGGTTCTGGGTGTGAGGATCATGATAGACACATTTAATATCCTAATCTAATAACTAGATGCAATTGCTGAATCAGAATGTGTATATTCTAAGATTTCTCCAAAACATTAAACTGAGTTATTTATCTATTTATTTTATATCACAAAAGAATTTGTACAAAGTTTCCGGCTTTCATTCTCGCTGATAAATATTGTCATAAAATGTACACATGCATGCAAGCATGCATGCATACAAACATAATTCCATAAACATCTCATGTAGACATACATATATATGTTTGTATATGCCCATATATATATATATATATATATATATACATGCACAAGTATTTTAATATACACATACATAAACACATATATACACACCTATTTATATATATATGCATGTGTATACATTTATACGTGTATATACATCAACATATATACATATATGTATATATAGATATACATATTTTTATATATGAATATATATATATATATATATATATATATATATATATATATATATATATATATATATA
>NC_068981.1:37761923-37767734 GCF_001194135.2 Octopus bimaculoides
ATATATATATATATATTTATATATATATATATATATACACACATATCTATACATATATATATATATATATACATACATACACATGTATGCATATATATACATATATATATTGTACATGTACATACATATACTCACATATATATATTCTCTATATATATTTTTTATATATATATATATACCTTAGATATGTATAAGCAACACAGTATCACAGCATCATAGTATTGAATACACCATGAAATGCTATTGTACACTGCTATTTACGATGCACTTGCATTTCTGTCTTGATTGCACCATACTTTCACATTGTGACCCAAATTGTTTTACTAAATTGTCTTCCCATCACCATGGAGGCCTTTGAACTGGGTTTTTCTGATTTCTTGGATATAACTCAACCACTGCACTGTTCCAGCTGTCGTCTGTGAGCCTTGCGATATGTCCAACCCAGTGAAACTTGTGCTTTTAATATCCTGCAATCACATCATTCACTCTCTGTATCATTCTTGAATTATCTCATTTAGAATATGATAATCCTATCTTGGATCTTTCCATAGCCCTTGATATTGTATCAAATTGATGGTTTATACTCTTCATAGTATCCCACATATCACTTGCATATAAGAACCCAGGTACGATGGTACTATTGAAGATTCTGTCAGACTCTTCATTTACTAGAAGAAATAGATGTAGATATACATCTATTGCTTTGACTTGAGACATCAGGCTTCACTATTAAAGACTTATTCAACTAAATCAATTCATTAGCTTGTTAAGAGCAAATATCTGCAGTCCCAGTCAAATTAATATTATCATTGTGTGTGAGTGTCTTCATTCGTATCATTGTCTTACATTCACTTTTCAAGTTGACATGAGAGGAACAGGTCATTGCTACTCTCTTAGACGCATCAAGTAATTCATTATGATAATATATGACATGTTTTTTTTACAGCTGAAGGCCGCCTCCTCACACCAACCATTTAACAGAGTGAACTGTATAGATTTATATTCAATGTTAATGACCACCAATAAATAAATGAAGACTAATGTTTAAACTTTAATTAAAGAAAAATCACTTCATAATAAATGCAGCACTTCTTTCTGCTTTTGAAAACAAAAATATAACTTAGGATGTTTCTTCTGATTTTGAATTAACACATAAAATTGAAATAAGATGAAATACGATAAAGAAGAGGAAAAATTTTAATAACTTTGCAAAAATAGGAAAATAATAATAAAAAATAATTAAAAAAATGATAGGTAAACATTTAAAAACTTTGAGTTTGAAGTATAAAGATAAAAGACATGGTCAAGAATATTTTGGAGTATTTGTATTGCCAAATGACTAAAAAGCATCAGCTCTGAAGTAAAACAACATTTGAAGATTCTGTATAATAAGTTTAAGGGAACTTGTTAATGTTGCATGATATTTCTACTAAATATTGCCGAATATCTTTAAAGTTCCCTATTATTGCTAAATTGATATTGCACCTATAACGTCTAAACCTAAAAATATGGAGATGTTCCAAAATGGTAGAGCATTCACTTAACAAATGAAAGCACGACAACCTGAGGCTTATATTGACAAATTTTCATGTAGCACTTAAGCTAAAGGGATAAAATTGGCACCACAATCAAGTGCTATATGTTATATTAATACTAATTACAAGAAAGTCAAGAACATGAAAGAAGAAAAAAATAAATGGAAGAGTGCCAAGATTTATTAACTTTTCAAGAACAATATCAAGAAGCAATGAGAGAAACATTTTTAAAAATCAAGAATGCATAAAATCGGTGTATACAGATATCGCTGCCTTGATTGGCTCCTGTGCTGGTGGCATGTAAAAAGCACCATCCGATCATGGTCAATGCCAGTCCATTCTAGCCCCTGTGCCTGTAGCACATAAAATACACCCACTACAATCTCAGAGTGGTTGGTGTTACAAAGGGTATCCAGCTGTAGAAACACTGCCAGATCAGACTGGAGCCTGGTGCAGCCTCCTGGCTTCTCAGATCCCAGTTGAACCGTCCAACCCATGCCAGTATGGAAAATGGATGTTAAACGATGATGATGATGTTGATGAAGATGTATTTTTTCTAGATCTTAAACTTTCAGCAAAATTAACACAAAAATGGTCATGAGCTCAAATGACGATTATACAATGAAGTTTAATCCAACCTGAAATCCTTAAAATCCTGTTTTAATACTTGGGTCATATGTAGTTTTCATTACTGAAGTACATAATGTATAATGATATGACAAAATGAATACAATATTTTTTACTAAAATATTTCTTTGGTTGTAATAAGTTTTCATGATTTGCTTAATGTGATAAATTGCATACAGAATATTGCATATGATGTTTGTTATATTTTCATAACTGAATTTTTTATGCAAGTTGCACTTATTTGTTCTTGAAATTTAGTTCAATTGACCTGTAATCTACTCTCAAGAGTTCATTAAAATTCCTTCATGCTGTAGTTTTGTTTGGGCTGAGATAACTGGGCTTATCCAACTAGAAAAATAAACCTATTCATTCTTTTAGTAACCACACACAATATTCTGCATCTTGTGCAGCAGTCCAAGTGCAAATGATTCTGTTTACTGCACTAATACATTTAAGAAATGCACATATATTACAAACTCCCATTTTTTTTTCATTGTCATTCAAAGGTATTTGTACTAAATTAAGAAATCCTTCATAAATTTCTGTCAATGTAATTCATATGGAATGTCATAATGTCAGAAATTTATTAAACACTTTTTTTTTTTTCACATAGTAAAAATAAAGTAATGTAAACAACAGTATCATTTTATATTCTAGCTCATTATAAGCTCATTTTATAGAAATGTATTTTGAGTGTTGTTGTCTTGTACTCCAGTTTTATCAATTGTGTGACATGTCATAGTTTGCGTTTGTGCAGAAATCTAAAACTAAGATATTATTTTCAATTTTTTTAAAGAGTTGTTTATCTAAACTAGCTTAGAATAGTTCAATAATTTTTGTTTCCTATTTTATTTTCAATTTCTCTATTTTATTGTATTATATACATAAATGTGTGGGTGTAGATAGATAGATAGACAGATAAAAAGAAAGAAAGAGCGATAAATCAATAACAAGAAAGATAAATAAATAAATATAAAAAAGAAAGAAAAATAGATAGGTAGATAAATAGATAGGTAAACAGATAGATTGGTAGATAGGTAGATAGATAGATAGATAAATAGATAGATAGATAGATAGATTTAGTGATAATATTATTGTACTGCAAAAAGAATAAAGTAGATGTTATGCACAATCTATTGTGTCTTTCCTTTCCCTGTCACTCTTTTCCTTCTATCTCTCTTTCTGTCTCCCTTTTTCTCTCTCCCTCCCTCTCTCTCTCTTTCTCACCGAACACTTGAATTGATTTCTTTTGCCTTTCATTTTCCTATAATCAGCTAACAGAAAATTGTATTCCACAGAATATGATTATCAAGGTGCTAATCAATAAGCTAAAGGTTATTCCTCCTGGAAAACCAAACAGCATATGATGCATTTAAAACTGGTCATTCACCTAACACATCTAAAGCTTCCAAGCAAAGAGTAAAGTTTGGAAAGGGTTTAAAAAGAATTTGTTGTTAGGTAGGTAATTTCATACCCACATCCTTTAAATAGTAACGGCTTGTCATAAGTTACTGTTCATATTATATTTAAAGATCTCAAATCTATTTTTTTCTTAATAATCTCAAACATAAATGTGATAATATCAATATTTCTATGGGATTTTGAAGTGTAATGCAGCAGTTATACTATAGAAACTATCTAGATACGGTGTTAGCGGTAGTTAACATATAGTTCTACTCAGAAAACTCTTTGAAATCATACTTTTCTTTCCAATGTCATTATACAATATTTAATTCTCTGAAGAAGTTTCTTCTTGTATGTATTTCACCACTTAGTTTATCGAAATCATTTAGCCCTTGTTGTTTCAAAGATTACTGAAGCATTTGTTGTTATTCATATATATGAAACAAAATTTTAGATCAGTAAGAAAGTATACAGAAATGTTGTTCTTCAGTATTTTATACAAAAACTTTTAAACACTAGGCAGATATTATTGCAATTTCAGTATTTTTTGCAAATGTAGTATTTGGGGCTTGTAATAGGCAATAAAGCATGTGTGCTAAACACGAGAAAAGAAAAACAAAATGAGTGCCTGAACACTTCATAAAAGATATATTACATATTTGGCTGTACACTATGATTAAAAGTAGAATAAAAATTAGACAAGTTTGAAAAGAAAATAATTATCAGACCTAATTTCTGTTTTTTTTTTATATTAATTGATCCTTCAAGCATAAGAGTTCTCAATCAGGGATTTGCTGAAACAGCAGTCATCATAGGAGATTCCAATTGTCATATCACTAATTTTAAAGAAGTATTTAAAAAATTGTATTTTGAGATGTTAATTTTCATTTCTTTTTCTTTTTGCAATGGTGACATGCTGAAACATTAATTAAAGTATCTAAAGGTTTAACACAGCTATTGAATGGCTTGTTTTGAAAATTATGTTCATTCTTTACAAACATTGTTTAAGTAACTTAATCATTCCAGATAACAAGCATTCTTATAAAAGCTTTCTTCCTTATTTTCGCTTTACACTCAGCAGTGCATTTTGCTGAATTAAAATTATATGTACATATATATATATATATATATATATATATATATATATCATCATCATCATCATCAACTGCAAAGATAATTTTTGTGTGTGGCAAATGCTCAGGGGCAGTAAACACTGAAAATGTGCAGAAAATAGCTTCTGTCACATTCCAGTGGGAGAAACTACAAGTAGTCGAAAGCTTCCGTTGCCTAGGTGACCAAGTCAGTAGTGGTGGTGGTTGCTCTTAGAGAGTAGCTGCTAGAATAAGAATAACCTGGGCAAAGTTCAGAGAGCTCCTACCTCTGCTGCTGACAAAAGCCTCACACTCAGAGGAAAAAGTAGACTGTATGCCACATGTGTGTGAACAGCCATGCTACATGACAGTGAAACATAGGCCATGACTGCTAAGGACATGTGTAAGCTTGCAAGGAATGGAGCTAGTATGCTCCACTAGATGTGTAATGTCAGTGTAAGCACCCTGAGAAAAAAGTTGAGCATAAGAAGCATCAGATGTGGTGTGCAAGAGATGACTGCGCTAGTATGGTCATGTGTTGCTTATGGATGAGGACAGCTGTGTAAAAAAGTGTCACACCCTTGCAGTAGAGGGAACCTGTGAAAGAGGTAGTCCCAGGAAAACCTGGGATGAGATGTTGAAGCACAACCTTCGAGCATTGGGCCTCACTGAGGCGATGACAAATGACTGAATCCTTTGGAGATATGCTGTGCTTAGGAAGACCTGGCAAGCCAAGTGAGACCATAACTGTGGCCTATGCCAGTGCAGCATAACCAACTTATTTAAGAGTACCCTTCAATCAATGGGCAATAAACTGCGCTTGCAAAGACCTGTTCAAGCAAATGAAGTCATTGTTGTGGCCGATGACAGTACCGCCTGACTGGCTCCCATGCCGGTGGTATGTAAAAAGCACCATTTAAGCATGGCCAATGCCAGTAATGCCTGACTGTCCCTCGTGCCGGTGGCATGTAAAAAGCACCTGCTACACTCTCAGAGTGGTTAGCATTAGGAAGGCATCACATTGCCAGACTGGATTGGAGCCTGGTGCAGCCTTCTGGTTCGCCAGCCCTCAGTCAAACCGTCCAACCCATGCCAGCATGGAAAGCAGACGTTAAACGATGACAATGATGATGATGATGATATATGTATATATA
>NC_068981.1:37767916-37770432 GCF_001194135.2 Octopus bimaculoides
TATATATATGTATATATGTAGTCTAGTAGTATCTTAAATTCTTTAAATACTAAATAACAAACTCACAGCTGATTGATAAAACAGCTTACAAATACGAATTATTTCTAATCCTTAAAGGATAAACATATTAAAGAAGTGAAATTCTTGATAGTAAAAGAATTCTATAGCAAAATATTGCTGAGGGATCTCTTTAAATAAATAGGGTTTAACTGTAAGATTACAGAATTTTATAATTATTGTCATTATTTTGAGACAGAATCAGCAAGTGTTTGGCTTCATGCAGAAATTGAAACAAATCTGAGCTGAAGAAAATACCATTTACTAAAGAGATTATCCTGAGATATGTGAATGAGAAGAAAAATAATAATAGTGAAATGAAAAACAGACTGCATTATCAGATAAATTATGAGAATTGCTAAGAGAAAGTTCCCTTTTTCCTATCTTCTACTCTCCCTTCTCTCTCTATACCTTGTTTCTCTTTGTACACACACACACACACACACACACCTCTAAGTATTCTCTCTCTCTTCCTCAATCTTTCTGCTTACTTATTCCTTATTCTCTCTACTCTTTTCTTTCAATCACTTCCTTTTACATTCTTAACTCCATTCATTAACATGGTTCAACAATTACTTAACACTTGAAAAATGATGCGTAATTGTTAAACATATAATATGCCCATTTGCTCAAGCCTATTGCAGAATACCAAATTGAGTGGAAAATATATTTAACTCTAAAATTGTTGGGGAAATCCTTTCCACTCTCAGATTTAAATGTTTTTAATGTTCTGTTAGAAAGACAGAAGTATGTTCAATGTCTTGGCATGTTATGTATACACATGTGTATGTCTATGTATCATGCATGTGTGTATGTATGTGTGTGTGCATGTGTGGATTGTGTGTGTTTATGAAGTTAAGTGGAGAAAAGCATGGTAATGCAATCAGGATGGTTAAGTTTGTGAATTTTGGAGAGGAAGTGATACTGGAGGGTTTGAACATTTTAAAGATGAGATTGGTGGCAGTGAGGAAGAGAGGAAAGGGTAAATAAATGGAGGTAACTATTTCTTGGTTTCAAAATGTGTCATATTTGCTATAGTAAAGCAAGCAACTCAATAATTTCTTTTCAAGCTCCTTTTTAAAAGTAGGAACTTTAATGCATTTAAGAAGTAACACCTACAGATCAGGTGTTATTTTATTGTTTTAAAAGGCAATAACCAAGAAAATTCGTGCTTGTTCTATGAAAATTGCACTTATTTCAAGAACAAGTTATATTGCGATCTTTGACATATGTCAGAAATACTTGTAGATACTTATGATATTCAGCAGAGTTACTGCATACAGTGATATCCTCTAAATATGAGTAGGAAGATGTAAGATTGTTTTGGAAGATAATTTTTTTCATCAGTCGTTGAAAACCTGCTACAGAGTTCATAAGCTCAAATGGAAGTTTTGTATGCTGATATTATTTTTCAGAATATTTGGAAAAGAGCATAAGGACAGACTTTAACCATTATTGGAAGTTGATAATAGGTATCTTTTGCATCAAACTTGCTGAAATATATAAAAATGCCATGATCTAGCATGCATTAAACTCATCAATAACAGGCACCGCAAAAAAACATTATAAAGATGGCTGTGATAGTGGTTTAAAAATCAATAAGAATGTGTTGCTTGTAATTTACTAGGGTTTTCTTTTTGTTGTTGTTACTATAACTTGAGCTCTCCATTGCATGTTACTCAGTTTTATAATATCTTTAATCAAGTATTTATTTCTTGTCTTATAAATTTGAAATTGTCTACAGACTATTTTCCTGTAGGTGTAGCAAGATGCTTTGCATTTGGAGTTAAATAAATCTGATGAGTGAATTTGATAATACAAGAGTGGCTTCTAGGTCATTTAATTTTAAAATGTCACTGAAGAGTGCTGAGAAAGGAAACTCTGTCTGAGTATAATATCTGAGCAGAGACTATGTACAACTAACAGCGACTACTATTTATACAGAATATATTATATTCTGCCTTTGTATAGTCCCACAAATAAGGAACTACGTTGTACTGACACCATCACATTATTCTCTCTAATTGGTTTAATGATGAAACTGTTTCACTTAACAAAATCAACCTTGATAAAGTTGCCAGTGCTTTACTGTCAACTGAAAGTTGCAGTGATTGATTGTTAATTACAGTATTAACAGAAGCATGAGAGAAAAGTTGTTCTAATAAAGCTAATGCAGTTAAGATTGGTTTATTACATGGGTTTAATTGTTTTCTGCTGATTATTATGCGAATTTGCACACTTGAACTGAGAAAACTGGCCTTTTTTCTCACATTTGTGACACATGACATCTCTTGCTGGACATTTTCTATGGCTATGTCTGCACTTGCCAAAAAAAACAAAAAAAACAGACTACTTTTGAGAAAGCAGTTGCTAAATTAACTTCTTGCCTGGAGTTCATTTTGTGATAACAGGAATATTTACAAGATTATATATGGGTATATGTATATATATATATATAT
>NC_068981.1:37773207-37774693 GCF_001194135.2 Octopus bimaculoides
TATATATATATATACATATATACATATATTTATATTTATATATATGTCTTACACATACCAACACAGAACAAAGATGTTAGATGTTGATGATGATATATGTATATAGCAATTAGATGCACATTGAACCGAACCAGGCAATACAATTTCAATTTACTTAAGCAAAATATCCAGTCACCGAGAGTAGACAATGACAGAACAGGTAAGCAAGAAGTATAGACTTTAAATATACTTCATCAATATATTATAGAATACTAAACACAAATTTCATCATGGAGCATTTAGAATCTTTTCCCTTCATACTAAACTAAAAGTAGTTACTTATTTAGCAGCCTAGTATGTATCAGTTGTTAAGACATAAGTGGTATGAACAATGGGGTATGAACAAAGCAAATAAGAATTCACTCTATATATCACTGGAAAATACTCAGCAGTAAGAAGCTTAAAGGTGAGCTGAACAACAGAATGTATTCTGAGAAGAAGCTATTCCAGTCTCAGCACTCATACAAATGTTTCAGCCATTGGGAACCCAGAACACATCCAGGTCATGACTTCTGTATAACCCCCACTATTACATTCTGTGCTTTTGTCTGCATTCCAACCTTCTTGCATGATTAAGGTACCCCAGATCCAAGGTACCTTTAGGGTTGTAAGGAGCTTCATCAAAGACAACAATTGACTGCAGAGTTTATAATACTTTCTGAAATTTGTTTCCATTGATCTTGTAATTCAGGCCTTAGGCTGGAATGAAGACATTTGATTTTGTCCATACCATTGACTGTCATTGGTTTCATTGTTGTTGTTGCCACTTTTATAAAAGGAAGCCTACTACTCCCCACTGTCACCACTACCACCATTGCCATCATAGAAAAGTAAGGAAAAATGCCTTCAGCATGCTCAACTGGTATAAACTAGAACACTTAATTTGCTACCAAAAGCTATATAGTAGCTAGGTGCACATGAACCTAAACAGAAGGTGGTTGATGTTATAATTTTATGTCTATATGAATATTTAATATTTAAAAAACCTTGAAGAATAAACATCAAATATTAATCTCTCTCTCTCTCTCTCTCTTTACCTATCTCTCTGTATATATATGTATATATATATATGTGTGTTTGTATACATATATATACATATATACTCTTTTACTTGTTTCAGTCATTTGACTGTGGCCATGCTGGAGCACTGCCTTTAGTCGAGCAAATCAACCCCAGGACTTATTTTTTGTAAGCCTAGTACTTATTCTATTGGTCACTTTTGCCGAACTGCTAAGTTACAGGGACATAAACACACCACTATCGGCTGTCAAGCGATGTTGGGGGGACAAACACAGACACACAAACACACACACACACATACACACACACACACACACACACACACACACACATATATATAGACGACAGGCTTCTTTCAGTTTCCGTCTGCCAAATCCACTCACAAGGCTTTGGTTGGCCCGAGGCTATAGTAGAAGACACTTGCCCA
>NC_068981.1:37776283-37779957 GCF_001194135.2 Octopus bimaculoides
GTAGTAGTAGTAGTAGTAGTATTGTTATTATTATCATTATTATTATTATTATTATTATTATTATTATTATTATTATTATCATCATCATTATTATTGTTATTATTATTATGAAAGAAATAGTTGCGGTGACGGAAGAAATTTCTTGAATTAGAGGTGGATAAACAGAATAGAGGATTATATCACACCCTTACCCACTTCAGTTTATGCCATTCTGATGACTAATGTCTGTAATTTAGGCAGTGGGCTGGAATAAAGGTATTCGATTTTGTTGTTATCATTGATTGTCATTCTTTTCATTGTTATAGTTGTTGTAGTTGTTCTTGTTGTTGTTGTCGTTGTTATACAATGGTAGTTTAATCTAGTTATGTGTTGCATAGATTGGAACAGATAAGTTGGCAGGGAAAGAGGAAGGGACAAGCAATGAGATAAACTTTGTGAGATTGTATGTGAAAGGGGGGAAAAATAGCAAGTAATATAAAACAAAAAAATAAAATCCTTAGCTTAAAGTCACTAACATAAAACAAAAAAATGGGAGGAAGAGATTATATAAATGTATTTATGTACATACATACAAACAGGCACATGTTTTCTATATGTGTGTATGTACACACACACACACACACACACACACACACACACACACACACACACATGTGTGTTTGTATGCATGTATCAGAACAAAGTAAGTATGCGAGAGAGAGAGAGAGAGAGAGAGAGACAGAGTGAGGGAGGGAGTCTTATAAGTTTCTACTTTTTTCCCCTACCTACTCTCAATATGTATGTTATGTATGTATGTGTAAATGTGTAAATATACATATTTATATATATTGTATGTACATCATATGTATGTGTGTGTGCATGTCTGTGTGATTGCGTGGGGATGGGGTGTGTATGTATATATGTGCATATATAAATATATATATACATATATATATATATATATATATATAGATAGATAGATAGATGGAGAAAAAGAAAGGGAAAATAAGAGAGAGGGGGAGGTAGGAAAGATAAAAGACACAGTCTGGCTGCAGAGGTAATACAGGGAAGGATCTCACATATATAATGTAGAAGAGGTAATAGATGGATAGAGATTTCCTAAACAGAAAATAGAGTGAAGGACAAACATACAGTGACAGCACTGAAAAGACAAAAGAGGCTGAGAGCAAAATTAAATAGATAAGTAAATAAATAATGAAATAGATGAAGAAGTAAATATATAAAATGTATTACAAGTAGAGGGAAGAAAAAGAGAAAGTGAGAAATAAAGTGAGGTTGGCAGAGAAGGAAAACTACAAGAGAAAGGAGCGCAAAGACAGTTCAAGATTAGATGAATTTAAAATATGAAAGAGGGAGACAGAGACGAGGGAGGGAGGGAGGACCGAAGAAAAAAGCAAAATAAAGATGTATGAAGGAAAGGAAAAGTGAAAGGAAGGAAAAGTGAAGAGTCATTCATAGTCAGAAGAAAGTCTGGTCTGAATTTTTTTCGATTCTCTACCCAACCCTGTGAAGATCCAGCAATACTGTATAACAATATTAGGCCAAGATATTGGTTCTCTAAGCTTGTAGCAACAAAAATTTTCATATAGAATTAGACCTCTTCGTTTTTCATAGTATTTCCATCCTCCACTCTATCTCACTTTCTCTTTAATTGGTGCTCATTACTTCTTATTTATTTATCATATTTTTTTTCCCACATGTGGTAACAAAACCCATAAATGAATTGATATAAAAAAAACCAAACAGTGACAACAATAACAACAACAACAAAAACAAAAAATACCTAATAAAGAAGTAAAGAAAGAATGGAAAAAAAAGAAAGAGAAAAATGAAAAACATAAATATGTAAAAAAAAAAAAACACCAGATATGCAAGTTCCTGAAAAGAAAACATACAAGAGAGGAAGTTGAAATACAATTAAGAATCGAATCAAAAAGAAAAAAAAAATGTAGCATATTAACACGATACTCACTCAAGCAAACATAAATTAAATATATCATCAAGAATATTCCCAATAAAATTCTTAACCTTTCCTGGCATACCTAATATATTCATTATTTCAGAGGAAAGTTTTTTACTTTCTCTTTACAACACAACATTCTATAGCAACATTTTTATATTACCTTATTGTTTCTTGCTTTATTATCCGTGACAAGCAACTGAAAAATATAAAAAAACTACATACATATATTTTAAAATAAAATAATAAAACAAAGCTTTAACATTTTCAATTAATTATATTTAATCATTAATATATTGGTATCTAACTATCCATCTATATATAGATATGTATATATGTACAAGTATGTATGTATGTATGTTTGTATGTATGTGAGTGTGTGCAATGTCTGTGTGTATGTTTGTGTCTATCTATCTATCTATCTATCTATCTATATATATATATATATATATATATATATATATTTATATATGCATATATACATACATATAAATGCAACATATATGTGTGGGATGTGTGGGTGAGGGCGTGGGCGTGTGAGAGTGAGAATGGGCGTGAGAGGGCGTGGGCGTGTTGGTGTGGGTGTGTATGTGTATGTGTATGTGTGTATTGTAAATATAATAAACAATAAAAGAAAGAAAATGACATCATTGGATGAATAGGATTTCACAAATACTGTAGTAACTTGACACTTAAATGGAAGTGAGTCTTAACGTTTCGGATGTTAGTCCTTCATCAGAAGAAGATTGTAGGAAGTGGGAGAAAGAGGAAAAGTGGGTGAGAAAAAAGAATAAAAGCAACTGATAGGGGAAAAGCCAGGTGGGAGTGTGGTTCTAAGGATGTAGTTAAGAAGAGAAGGTAGAGAGGGTGGGTGTGTCTGTATATGTAGAGAATGTGTCCTTGTTCAGAGATAAGTATTAGTGGAGTGTGGTTTGAGGTGATTGTGGGAATGAGGTGTAGAAGCTTGAGAGTGCAGAAATATTCTGGCATGGGATAATGGTGGGGTGCTGTATTAGTGTATGTTTAATTGTATTGTGTGTAGGGAAAGCATGGCAGTAAGGAGATGGGAGGGTGTGAGAGCATGAAGGAAAGAGGATATGAAGTAAAAAAGAAGGCTTGAGGAATGTGAAGTGTGTGATAGAAGTGTGTATAAGGACATGGGAGTGAAGCATTGTTATATGGAAGAAACATATGAACAAAAACCAAAATGAGAGAAAAGGTGTGAATTCAAGGATATATATTTATATATATATATATATATATGAGATGAAGTGGATATAAATATATATATATATATATACACACACACACACATACATAATTATATATACACACATACATATATGTATATATATGTACGTGTGTGTGTGTGTGTGTGTGTGTGTGTGTGCATGTGCATATATATATATCTTTATGCACACACACACACACATGCATGCCTGATAATGCAAACAGGAAAAACAGAATTCAAAAATTCAAAACATGAGTATATAAATTTTTTACTTTTAACTGCCAGAAGTCAAAAAGTGATACAAAAACTAAGAGTTCATGACACTTATTAAAGTTTGTACCATGCACAAACATGTTGGCCCTTGAGTCATGTAAATATATATACATATACATATATATATATTTGCATAAATGTATGTGCATGCATATATATATATGTATATATATATTTGCATAAATGTATGTACATGCATTTATATATATA
>NC_068981.1:37780114-37781169 GCF_001194135.2 Octopus bimaculoides
ATGTACATATATATATGTACATATATATATGTACATATATATATGTAATATATATGTATGTGTGTAAGATTGAGTTGAAAAAGATATTTCAATGTGAGGTAAAGACTGGGTAGAATGCATGTAGAGTAGAAAAGTATAATGCAATGTGAGGTAAAAACAGAGTAGAACCACTGTAAGATTAGACATATATATATGTATAAATATATATATGTATTTATGCATATATATATATATATATATATATATTAATGGACAATGGAAATTAAATGATAATGATGATGATGATACATATATATATATATATATATATATGGAGAGAGAGAGAGAGTTAGATAGATAGATACATACATACACAGACACAGACAGAGAGACACACACACACACATTTATATATATATTCATATCATTATCATTAAACATCAGTCTTCCATGGTGACATATTTGGATTATTAGACTGAACCATGCATCTGTATCTGCTTTAGCACGGTTTCTATCACTGGATACCCTTCTTAACATCAACAACTTCATAGACAGTTACACAAGCACACACATAAGCTTTCACACACATGCACACACCATGTAAGAGAGACATGGTGGTGGCACGTATAAAGCACCCAGCACACTCTGTAAGGTAGTTGGGATTAGGAAAGGCACACAGAGACCATGCCACAACAGACAATTAGAGCCTGGACAGCTCTCCAGCAGTCCAGCTCCTGTCAAACCATCCAACCCATGCCAGCATGAACCATGATGATAATGATGATATACATACATATGTATGTACATATGCACGTACATGTATATATCACATACACATGCATGAGATGTAAGTAGCATCTGTCGATTGATGTATATAAATAACTATGTACAATAAGTGCTTAACCCTTTTGTTACCATATTTATTTTGAGATGCTCTATGTTTTTTTCAATTTTTTAAAATATAAGAAAGAATTTAGTAAAATAACTTCATTATCATTAAGCTAGTGTTAAGAACATAAATTATATGTTAAATGATAATGATATGAATATATATATATATATATATATATATATAT
>NC_068981.1:37781262-37786090 GCF_001194135.2 Octopus bimaculoides
TATATATATATATATATATATATATATATATATATATATATATATATCATCATTATCATTATCATTATCATTTAATTTGGTGAAAGATTTTTATTCAAAACTTATGAAAACAAGACATTTGTACTACAGAATCAGAGGCGATTTCAGCTGGTTTGGAATCGAAAGGGTTAAATTGGTTTATCACTAAAACTCTAGCTAGAAGTGGAAATGAAAATGAGGTGTTGAAATTACTAGGCATGGTACCTGATTCAGTAAGTATAAATAGAGAAAAAATAGAAGACAGAATAACAAAACATTTGACATTACTCAAGGATATTTACTTTATAAAGAATAGTACAAATAAAATATAAAGTATAAATAAAACATAGAACAATTATGGTAGATAAGTAAAGTCTCTTACAACTGTATCTAAAATCCCTGATCAAGTGGATCATGTTAATGTATGACAAATTCACATAACTTATGCATCCTGTCATCAGAGAGATCGAGGTAAAGCGGAATAGAAAGGTGGATCCTTAATTGATATTTATAGTCACCAGTTAGAATGAGAGGCAACTGTATCAAGTAATTCCATGATTAAATAATTGATGGATTAATGAAGTCTTATAAAGTATGTTGGCAGTTCAGCAGGTAAATAGTTAAGGATGATCTATAACAGAAATATATAAGTTAATAGATCTCTTCTGAGATCGAAAAAAGATTGAGTTGAAAAAGATATTTCAATGTGAGGTAAAGACTGGGTAGAAAGCATGTAGAGTACAGGAGTATACTGCAATGTGAGGCAAAGACAGAGTAGAACCAGTGTAAGATTAGACATATACTAATCAATAGAGAAGTGTGGATAGAAAGACATATATGTTTTATATACACAGGGCTATAATAGTTAGGATGTACTAACATGTGTACACACACATCATATGCCTGCTTGATCAAGTCTTCTCGGGGCTAAACAGCAACAATGAACAAAACAAAGCTTCCTAAGTTGTCTGAATTTGTTGTGGAAATAGATTAAGCAGAATCATTGATTAGTCTACAATACACCCTTTGTTCGATATTTTTGACATAAACTGTATTTGTGAAAATATTCATATTAACCTAACTGGGATTTTAAATTGAGTTTTCAAAAATGTATGTATACAATAGTTTAGAAGATAAATGAAACAAGATACATGGTAACTAATGCAAAACAATACCCTTTTAGAATGGACACAATCATTACAGATTAAATTCCTAAAAAATTATCTTCTGACAAAATTTTAAGCCAAATTTCTAAAACTAAAATTCTAATAAAATATATATCTTTAATTCTGAAAGCCCTCTGCTCATTAACAAATTGTCACTTCCAATTATCTATGACTTCATTATCTTTGAAATATTATACTTCCCATTTTGGTAAAAAGTATTTCCAAATGCTTTAGGTTTATTGAAGTTATGCACCACTAATATATACTGCATCATGAGATAAGAATTTGGAAAACAACAAAGGAATTCTTGAAAATATCTCTTCCTTAATTGGGTGGGGGTGCAAATGGAAATATATTTATATTGCTCTGAGCAATATAATGTAATGATTCTCTGAAAAATGAACATATGAACATATTACAGCCAAATTATTTATCTGTAAGCAACCATTGGGCATATGTCTCGCATTGAATTCCAGTAGGCAGGCTGCAAAATTGGGTTTCACATTTTAGATGCTTTGACTAATACAGTACTAGTTTATACATTGATGAAATACTTTAAAGGAAACCTTATTAAGTTAATGAAAAATCTCCTTCAGGCTTTCAAATTGGCATCGAATGATCAATAGAATCTTTATAATACTTCTTGAAAATAGCTTCAGTCTTTGTATCAGTTTTAAAAAAATTTGAATGTGCTTTACAGTTTCAATTCAATAACCTCATGTTCATTGTTAAATGTAAAATTCCATTGTGTATTTTAAAGAAATTAGCTAATGAAAACAACTATCATAAACAATATACACACAAATATAACCACCATAATAAATAATGCAAAAACAAAAAACAATATGAAGTTATTATTATTATTCTTATATGCATTTTTTCCCTTGTTTTCTTTTTCTTTAGTTTTTACCATTGGAATCTGTTGAAAATGTACATGGTGAGAAGGAAAAGTGAAATGATTAAGATTACTGATGGTTTTGTCACTTGTCCTCTTCTTTTTCGTTATTCTTTATTTTGAGAATTCCATTCTCACTCCCCCACTCACTACCTACCACCCCAAAAGTGAATAGATATTAATTTGGAAGAGTCAACTGCAGCTGTGTAATATTTGTAGGTTCATCTTGTTTAATGGCACAATTTTACTTGAAATTACTCTAATAAGTGAAGACACTGGATTTAATCCACTGGGGTGATTCTATATTTGTGCTGTAATAAACTTTTTATGGTAGAGAAATACCAGATTTTAGGTTCAAGTATTGTTCAAGTTAGGAAGTGTGTTTGTGTGGCTAAATAGTATTTTTAACAAAAACTTTACTAAACCAAGTCATGGATTGTTACTTTGGTTATTATCTTACACTCAGAAAATACTGATTTCAAATTTTGGCTCAAGGCCAGCAAGTTTAAGGAGTTGCATAAGTTAATTAGATCAACCTCAGTGTTCAGCTGATATTTATTTTTTTTTAACACGAAAGGATGAAAGGCAATGTCAACCTTGGTAGAATTTGAAATTAGAATGTAAAGATGGACGAAATGCTGTTAAGCCTTTTGCCTGTTCAGGCAAAATGGTAGAAAATGGAATACAAAAGGTCTCTGATATTTTCCTGTAACTTTTACCTGCTTTCCACTGTTCAATAATTAAGTTTTTCACTGAATTTGTGAGTTGTTTACCTTTCGCCATTATTACAACACTACTTTATGTTGTCTCAGTGCTGAATGAAGAAGCTAGCGTTTTGACACTTAAAAATGACCACTGATAAGATTATTGGAACAAACGAGAAAGTTCTAGCAAAACAAAATTATTTTAACAGTATTTTGTGGCATAGAAACTCATAAATTTATTCTGTAGGAATACTTTTTGCACCCCTAAATATTTATAATTGTATATAAGTTCATTAGTTACTATAATTTATTAGTTTCTTTTGCATATTCTTAGTTTATGCATGTGTATACAAATATAGTATTGGTATATCCCATTTATGTTCATTAGAAATTAAATAAATAAAGAATTTTGACATGTACGAATATTTATCCCCCGCCCCTGTATATACATATATACGTGTGTGTATATATATGTACCTACATGCATATACATTTTTATAAAGGGAGATATATATGTGTATGTATGTGTATATTTATCATCATCATCATCATCATCACCATCATTTATATATATACAGATATGCAGGAAGTAAATAGACACCTTTAATTTTCAAAATTTCTAATCTAAGTGTCTTAATATGTTTTCAGTGGTGTAGAATTTACAATGTAATTATTCTTTTTCATTCCCGGTGCCATTATATCAAACATTTGCGAAGAGTAACCATGCCACACACAAAAAATTTGGCAGAACTGTCAGATTTTCAAACAGGTCGTATTGTTGGGCAATCTGAGACTGGACTTAGCCAGTGAAAAATTGCCGAAAATCTTCAAATTCCTCTTGCTGCTGTTAATAGAATTATAGTGCAGTTCAAAGGCCAAGGAAAAGAATCAACAGATTCTCGTCCTGGCAAACCTGGGCCCTCGGAAAGGAAGCTTCACTGTTTGAAGAGAATTGTGGAAAACAAACCCCATTCAAAGGCTTCTGACATTGCAAGAAGTTAGTCCAAGAATGTGTGTTACATATCTGCATAAGCTTGGGTATTATGGACGAGCAGCTAGAAGGAAACCTCTCCTTCAACCAATTAATATCTTGAAAAGAAAGAAATGGGCTAAGAAGATGCCAGAAAAGTCCAGTTTATTTTGGGATAGTGATTTTTCTCAGATGAATCCAGATTTGAATTATTTTCAGACAGTGGACGTGTTTGGGTCTGGAGGCTTCCCAATCAAGAATTTGATTTGGAATGACTCCAACCAACTGTGAAGCATGGCGGTATCTCTGTAATGGTATGGGGAGCTGTCACCAGCAATGGTCATTCTGAGCTGATCAAATGTGTTGAGACCATAAACTCTGAAAAATACATCGAAATACTTAAGCAAGGACTACTTCCAATGTATTCACATGATAACATAATGAAAAATTAGTTTTTATTCAGTGAAAAGGAATCAACAATGGGTGACTGAAAATAGGATCAAAAAGCTTCTTTGGCTGAGCCAATCTCCTGACATGAACCCAATTGAAAATCTTTGGAGCATACTAGATAGAGCTATAAGAAAATCTCGACAGAACCTAAATCTAAAGATGAATTGTTTCGATTGTTGCGTGAAAAGTGGGGAGAAATTCCACATAAGACAATCACAAATCTCATCAGTTCAATGCCAAATAGAGTTTCTAAATTAAAAACTGGAAAGGAAATGTCAACTAAATACTAAAGTATGTAGTCCTACCTATTGATTACATTTCAACTGTTCACTTTGCGTATTAAATAAAAGGTTTTGAAAATTAAAGGTGTCTATTTACTTCCTGCATATCTGTATATGTGTATATCTATATATATATATAACAGGTTGAAAAGGAATACATGAGTTGATATGTATAAGGAAAAAAGTCAAGGGAGAAAATGCCAAAATAATTTTATCGTAAAAACATTTTAGGGAGTGAGCATTCTCTACCTTGACTATTTTTCCTTTTATATATATATATACATATATATATATATATATATATATTATAAATATATATATATATATATATATATATATATATA
>NC_068981.1:37786413-37788991 GCF_001194135.2 Octopus bimaculoides
ATTCTCTATACTCATCAGTCAGTTTTGGCTAATTCCAACTCGGTTTTTTTCTGGACTTGCTTCTCTGTCAGTACATATGCATTCACCATAAAAATCTATGGATGATTTAGTGAATCGCTGATGTGTTTACAATAATTTAATATAGACAGCTGTGCAATGTTTTATTAAAAAGCAAAACTATACATATATATATACTGTTGTGTCTGGAGAGGGTCATTCTCTTTTGGTGTCTTATAATATATTTATACACACACACACACACACACACACACACACACACACACACACACACACACACCTTGTGTGTGGTACATGTGCCAGCACAATAAACATGAGGGATGTACAGAAAGAGATGACAAGGAAGTGAGACTTCTGGCTATTTGCTATGCTTGAGAAGACATCAAAATAAGTAAAATCACAACCATTCATACATAGATGAATTTCTTTTATGGCCATACCCACTTCCCCTCACGCATACACAAAATTCTGTCCTCTAACAAAACTCTCCCACAACCCATCTCCCCATAACCCCCATAAACCCTTCCAATCCCTTCCATTCTCCCTCACGGGCCTATACACACTCTTCATACCTCTACATATGCACCATGCTTACCTCCTAGTATCTTCTGTTCTCCTCACCATCATTTGGTATCCCTAATTACCTCCCCTCACACTCTTATGGAATATCCCCTCTATTACCTCTGAAGTCCTCATACACCATCCCACTGGGTAGGCCCTCTCTTTCTCATTCTGACTAATCCTTATCATTCTCTCTCACTCCCTCACTCTCTTCTACCTCTTGCCCATCTTCGTCCTACTGGGTCAGCCAAGTATCTCCTCTGTAGTAAGACGTTCCTCTCCTTCTATCATACACCAACCTTTTGCTTGGTACATGGCCACTTCTCTCTGTTCCTTCCTCTCTCTCAGCTGAGAGTTTCTTGTCTTTTAAGCTACTTGATGACCCCACAAGTGCTGGTGCTGCATAAAACGCACTCTGTATGTTCTGTTAAGTGGTTGACACTACGAAGGGCATCCTGCCATAGAAACAATGCCAAAATAAATGACTGGAGCCTGATACAGCCTTCTGGCTTGCCAACTGCTGTCAAACTGTCCAACTCATGCAAGTATGGAAAACAGCTGTTAAACGATGATGATGATGATAATGATGATAATGATGATCACACACACACACACACACACACACACACACACACACACACACATATATATATATATATATATATATATATATATTTATGTACATACATACATATACATGTATATATGTGTGCAGAGTATGAATTGCTTCATTATATACATTGCAATGATAAGAAAGATTCTAACTCAAAATATCTCAATATTTTCACACTTTCTCTTATTGTAACTACTTCCTATTTTACCTGCAGCTCATCATCATTTTCTTCCTTGCAACATGAGAGTAACTCTTCATTACTTCATACAAAAGAAATTTCTTTTGGAAATCTGTTTCTGGCCTTCAAATCAAATGTAATTTGATTTTGAACAATAAGTTTATTTCAAAGATGTCTCACATCTCAACATACCAGAATCACTGAAATCAATTACTGAGAGTCACATTCAAGTGTAGCATAGGTGTGTCTTTTGTAGGTTGGGGATGGATTTAAATTCATCTTAATGAGCTGCGAAGTAATTTATGTTTTCAATTTTTGCTGTATCATGGAAATCTTGAAATGTACGTAAAATAAGGAAAAAAAAATCTGCTAATTAGGAGATACAATTGGTATTTTATATTGCCTCATTTTGAATTAGATTTTCTTTTATCAATGCATTCTAATGATCTATTACCAACATTTATGTTTTCAGCAACGATTCTCATCTGATAGCGCTAAGTAAAAATACTAATGTAAAAGAAATAGAATAAAATATAACGTACAAGGAGATATTTTTCTGTGGAGTTTAGTTAATGTAGTAACACGAATTCGTTAAAGAATTTTTTTTTTCTATATAGAAATCTTTTCCTATATAAACATTACTTAAAAAAAAACTGTTTCTCATGTCGGGAAACATTCAACCAAATGTAAAATGAATATGTGTGTGTGTAACATATCATATATAGTATTCAATGGAATATGATTGAACTATCTTGAAGCAACCAACTTAGAGAACTTTCATATATTCTGCTACACCTGCTAATATAATTATCAATTCTTTCTTCAAGAAAACCTCTACTTTAAGTGCTGTCATGAATTTTATTACATTTATACACTAAGACAATCCAAAAGTGAACAATTTGCTTACTTTTCTAATGACTATTATCTTGCTATAAAGAGAGAGCTGGTACTGTTGCTTTGTGTGGTGCTCACTCACACTTCTAAGTTTATATTCAAAATTCAATAAGTTCCATTCAAGATTTATTTTTGACTTAAATGATTATGCCCCCCCCCCCCACACACACACACATATATGGAACGAACAGACTGGAACGAACACAACACAATGAAGTAGAGAAATTTGAAAAGACAACACGAAACCGGTTATTTCTCAAAATACAATGTTTATATACCAAAAAGATTTTCTAACATTTTTCTAACATTTTTCT
>NC_068981.1:37789256-37796228 GCF_001194135.2 Octopus bimaculoides
ATATGTATGTATGTAATAATACAAATGATATATGAGCATATGCATGTATACATACATATATGTACATACTTACATCTACATGTATATATATATATATATATATATATGTGTGTGTGTGTGTGTATGTGTATGTATATATATATCTATACATATATCTATAATAATAAATGCCAAAACGAATTTATATGTCAGTGTGAACACTTTGACCCCCTCTCTCACTATTCACTGATACTTCTACTATTCCTCCTGCTAGGGTGAGAGTAATAGTAGGCATAAAGACAGTGAGGGTGGTAGTAGATTGATGGTTGTGATGGTAATGGGGTAATAGTAATAGTATGAGCTGTAGTTGTGACAGGCGGAGGCTTTGGTGATGATGGTGGCGGTAGTGGTAGCTGAAGTGGCCAGGGATGATGGGGATAGTAAGCGATGTGAAAGACAGTGGTGATAGTGGTGGAGGGGAAGGTGGCGAAATCAAAGGTATTGATGGTGGTGGCGTCAGAAGTCTGAACGGTGTGTGTATGGAAGTTGGAGTAGCGATGTGGTTGTACTGGTGATAGTGATGGTTGAAAACAATCAACAGAAAGAGAGGGAGAGAGAAAGAAAGAGGTTAGACAGAAAAAAAATTGTACTGACCCTTGAATGGGAAGACAAGAAAAAATGTTGTTTATCATTGCAGCTTTGAAATAAGTTCCACATTGACAAATTATATCATTGTTTTGATGAAAATTGTTCAGTGCTTGAAAAATATTGGTCAAATTTGATAAAATATAATATGTACTCAATGCATGAAGAGACCTCTACCACGTTATTATTTGCAATTTTTACAATTTTACAATTTTACAGTATTGAAATAAACTATTACTTTCATGTGTTATGCAATCATCAGGTTTATGTAGTGACAGCCATCTTCCATATTTGAAAACTGTAGTGAAATGGTCAGATTTATCCTTTAAATACCCTCTGATGGGCTCCTGCAGGCTGAATCTTATGAACTGTATTTTGACCAATCAGTATGTGTACTAGATGTCACAGTTTGATGGGCATGTCAAAGATTCTTTGCTTTGACTATACCTAAAGGATTGTTCCTTTAGGTATAGTCAAAGCAATATTTGGCTATATTTTGGAATGTTGTAAACAACATTCTTGCCTTCATTGAATTCTTTTGTTACTCCAAAAATTTTTATTTTTCAATCTAGTCCATGTTCATTTGGTCAACACTACTACTATTTTCTACTATTGTTGTTAGTGATGGTGGTAGCAGTAGAAATAGCAGTAGTATTTATTATTATTATTATTATTATTACCATCATCATTATAGTTATCACCATTACTATAACTGTCCATTTAGAACAGGTTGGAATTTATCAATAAAATTCATTTCTCTAATTTTTCTCTCAATTTCACTTGAGTTGTGTAGTTTGTAAAATGGGAATATTATAAACTGCAGGCACATCTGTAGACACAGCTGTACCCCTCCATGTAGAAGTACACACACGCCCACCCATACAAGTGTACTTGTATACAAACATGTAGGCTATTTTGTCAATTAGACAAGCAGCACCTCCTTATATTATGAGACACATGTACACAACTCAAACCTGTGATACTACCACGTATGATAAGTCAGCATATATGATAGTAAGTCTTCCATGTTGATTACAGAAATTGTAACTCTCCAAGAAATGGAGTGATGTATGCACCAGTAATACAAAGAACCGACTTTGTTATACACAGTGCCATGCCAAATCTGACTGAGGGTTATGTTAAGCATATAAAATGTCTGTAGTATACTTAGTAGTTAATGCTGTCATACAATAAGTAGGTTATTCTGTTGATTGAACAAAGGTAATAATTATGGGGCCTGCTTGTGTGCGTGCACGCGGGTGTGTGTGTGTGTGTGTGTGCGTGTGTGTGTATGTGTACGCGCACGTGTGTGTGTATGCATACGCACACGTGTGTGTGTGTGTAAGTATATACTCAGAGCTAACATTTAAGTTTTGGCTATATTTTCATGTTTTGAGTTTTATGAATTGTTGAAGAGACAAGTTGTAGTTTGTCATTTTCTACTCGATAAGATTCTAAACTTTTGATCAATTTTTGATACATGAAGTATTATCACTTGGAGCAAAATATTTTCTTGTCTTTTGTGGTGCTAAACCTCACAGCTGGAAATCTTGGAACCTGAGAATATTTGTTCCTTATTTTCTAGAATAGTTAAATGTACTTTTATTGCTTCTTCAATCTGATCTGATTTTGGTGCAAAATAATATTGATTACATACTTAAGTCTTAAGGGCACAAATTTATAAAGTAGAATCATATTGTGCTTTGTGAAAGTTCTTTCCAGAGAGCAGCAGTGTGGCATAAATGGAATAAATTATCTCCAACTAAGAATAAAAAACATCTTGAAGGTTAAACACTATGGGAGTTTATCACTAACATTAAAGTTCTCACTATAGTAAGCTATACTAACAACCATTTGATATCTTTTGCCAATGCATAGAGATGGAAAATTAGCAGTTCAGTATCCACACCAACAAGTTTCTTAGTATGTTGTTTGAATCAGTCAAACATTTGTAAAATTTATAACATTTTAGTTGGTGTTATTATTATTTAACCCCAGATCAACCCAATCAAACAGACTTTTGATCAAAGGGGTTCTAGCTATATCAGAATTATCCAATGTATCCTTCCTCTTTTAAGATAATGTGATGTGACTTAAGGAAGGTTTAGTTACCAGATGTAACAGGTTATTTCATCTGTATTCATATTGATGTTAGTGTGCTCTGGACTACATTAAACAATGTGCTCTTTTGTTTTGGTGACAGGACATGTTTTAAGAGAGATTTGATAGCTATTTCAAGCTTGTCAGCTGATCAAATAGAAACACTCTCATTAACTTTTTGTATTCATGTATTCCTGGTTGGTGATCCTAAAATTAAGCTTTCTATATTTATTTGATGAACATTTGTGTATGAGACTTAATTATATCTTTAATAAAACTTAAGCAACAAATGAGTGAATTCACCTCTATACATTGCAAATACTTATTGAAGCCAATGGAAGAGCCTCTGATATAGTAAAGCCTGCAAGATATAGCAGCCAGAACTTCTTTTTAAACACCATACCATCTTAAAATATGAAGGCAAATATTGATTGATGTTATGGGTCTGTATCTCTTCCTCCATGTCACAGATATCACTTAGTATTTCTTTAATTTCATTCTTTCCTTCTACATATTGTATTTTACCTGAAAAAATGATTGGATGTTCATGGTTGGAGTCTCTTTGCTCATAGGTCTGCATGGCTAAACAGTTACAGGTATTATTTTACTGACCTTGTAAATGATGAAAAGCAAAAATTATTGATTATGACAACATTTGGACACAAGATGAAAAGTGACATAACTCTTCCTATTAGATTCATAACTTGGACTGTTGGTTTCATGTCTCTATAGTTATTCCTTCTGAGAATATCTCCTTTCTCCTAGTAGCAGTTGATACTGACACTGATTTACCAATCATTGGGGATGAAAGCAATGCCCCATATTACAGAACCTGATTACCCTTATACCTGATTGGCATGAGTCACCAGCATAAGTCCTACTTCACCAGATATTTTCAACATTCCAGTGTCTATCCCTGGTTCACTTGCTTTCTCTGCCTCCATATCCAGAATAGTTTCTTTCAATCTTGTAGCTGTCAACTCTAATAACTTGCCCCATTGTTGAATCTACACACTGTAGTCATTCTATCTTCTGCACATTCTCTTCATTCAGGAATCTCTCATAGTAGCAGGTCTATGCCTCTTTCTTCTTAGCATCAGTTTAATTCAAGCATACTATTATAATTTTTTTTGGTTTTTTTGATACAATTCTCTCTAAATACACCCTCAATCCCACCAAGATACTGCTTTGCTATCTGGAATATCTCATTTTCACGAGCTTCTTGTCACAGAACATTTAGCAAATCTCTTACTGTTTTACTCCTTGTAAACTTAAGTCTAGCTGTTCTTCTGGTTGATTTGTTCTCTTTAGCCTAATTTTCTTCCTTGTTCTCAGAATCATTCTTCCATTCTTTTCAGGTCTGTCACTTAGTTTTTATCACTTTGTCTTCTGTCTCATTCCACCACCAAGTTACCTACTGATTTGATCTATAGTTCACAACAGAATATCTCAAAGCAACTCTCAATCATAGTCTGTTATGAGTGTCTTCCCATCCTTTTTCATGTCACTTAGTATTTTGAACTTCAATTTCCAAATCTATTTTCTCTAGATTGCTTTGTGTCTCTAAGCCTGTCTAGTAGCCATCATGGTATCGTTAAAATTACCAATAATGGTGATTTGATCACTTTCATTAGCAGTTATCTCGATATTCTATGAGATGTTCGCAAAGAAACTGCCATTTTGCTCATCCTCATTCTGATACCTATGTACATATCCCTGTTGCAGTCATGCTGTCTATAACTTGTCAAAGTTTAATTACTCTACTGTCTAATCTAACTGCCTCAATTACTTTGTTTACCAACAGTTTGATTTTTCCACAAATCTCAGAGATGTTACCCATCTTATATACTCTAGCATCTATGCAATCTCTCCAAAGGTACCCTTTCTTGTGGTAATATTGATGATAGTGGAGGCACAATGGCCCAGTGGTTAGGGCAGCGGACTCGCGGTTATAGGATCGTGGTTTCGATTTCCAGACCGGGCGTTGTGAGTGTTTATTGAGCGAAAAACACCTAAAGCTCCACAAGGCTCCAGTAGGGGATGATAGTGAACGCTGCTGTATTCTTTCACCACAACTTTCTCCCACTCTTACTTCCTGTTTCTGTTGTGCCTGTAATTCAAAGGGTCAGCCTTGTCACACTGTGTCACGCTGAATATCCCCAAGAACTACATTAAGGGTACACGTGTCTGCGGAGTGCTCAGCAACTTGCACGTTAATTTCACAAGCAGGCTGTTCCATTGATCGGATCGATTTGGAACCCTCAACGTCATAAGCGACGGAGTGCCAACAACAATTGATGATAGTCTACGTGAAGTTTTGCTCTTTCTTTAAGAAGAGACTTCTTTATTGTGACATTGATGGTGCCCCTGAAAGGATGTGAGTTGACAGTGTAATCATTTGATATGAATCAAAGAATAGATACATTTAATCACACCCATTACTGGTAAGCAGTTGTCCTATATACCCAATTAGGGTTTTCCAATGATTTTGTAATTGTCATATATTGGGCGTGCTTCATATGTATTGTGTGTGTGCATGTATGCATGCGTGTGTGTTTGTGTTTGTGTGTGCGCATGTGTGTGTGTGTGTGTGTGTGTGTGTGTGTGTGTGTGTGTGCTTGTGTTTTAAATCTGTATAAGTGAAGAGGATGGCATATTAAATGCCAAATGCAAATATTTTTTATTTAATATGAAATGTCTTTCAGGTGGAGAAAGGAAGCAAAACCTAGTAGCAATTTATAAGGGAAGAACATTTTGATTTTTGTTTGTAGGAAAGGGACAATGATAGACATTCTCCAATCTATTTGACCTCATCTACATTGTATACTCTACTTAAGTCTACCTGATCACTTGACAAATATTTTTACATACTGTAAAAATGTAACAAATAATTTTTCCCAAAGTAAAAAAAACTTTGAGTTATTATTATTTGATCATTATATTTTATAATTTAAAAATATATACATATGGGCAGATATGTTTTTAATGTCTAATGTAGTTAATTTATATATGGCTCAAACTTCTACAGTCCAAATGATATCATATGGCATTTTATGGATAGCATGACTATACATTTTCGTGTATATGTATACATATTCACCATGGGTTTGTAAATGACATCTTAAATAATCAAAGACTTTGAGCCTCAGCTCTTGAAATGCCATAAACAGTTATTAATTTATATATATATATTTTTTTACATTATTTACTTTTTATAAATCACAATTAATTTTCCTACATTATTTATAAAAGGAACTATGTTTGATATATTTTAAAGTAAATATTCAGATATTTGCAATATAACTGGGTGACAGGGGATGAAAAGATCCCAAGTGGTTTTGAGAATATATATCAAATGGAAAAGATAAATATCAGTCTTTCAGCTGGAAAATGTTCATGAATTATTATTGATCATTATTGGAAAAGGTAAAAAAGATGAACAAGTAAATATGCGATGTGTTTTACAGTCTGTAAATAGGCTTTCATGTCAACCTGCAGAAGTAGCTGGGAGAGTAACAATATACTCAATTACACAAACAGCAATCTTACTGGAAAATTAAATAACAATTTTAGAGATTTTCTCAGATGTACTGATATATGTTAACAAACCAAGAATCTATAACAGCTCTCTGAGCAAAAGAAAACATCTAGGAGACAAATATAAAAACTCATTCAGCTCAGTCTTACATTTTTACATGGATATGTATACGTGTACATAAATTGAAATGGATAGCTATATTGACCAACTATTCAAACAAGCGCTCATAGGCTATAACCAATGAATCCACTTCAAAGTTAATAATTCTTCCTTTGCCCTTTTAACCCTAAACTGGTTGTAACATCAAAAGTACTTTTTGGTATCTATTTTATTTATTAGAATTTTTTTGAAATATCGTAACTATATTTAATACTAGCAGAAATACCCGGCGTTGCCCGGGTTAAAGAGAATAATGAAATCTAAAAACGCCGTCTAGGCTACGCATCATCTTTATATATAGAGATGTATATACACACACGCACCCAAACACACGTATATATATGTATATCAATATAAATATATGAAAGTCAATGAAGTTTCGTAAAAGAAGGTGATCATGTACATACTTTCTTGCTGTTTTGATTATAACACCTCATTGTAAACTATGTTCCTTGTTTTCCCTTGTGGAGCATATACAAATAGGTTTTTTGTTGCTGCCCACTCTTGAGCAGCCAACATACAGTTGTCCATGTGAGAAGCAGGGCTCTTCC